>NC_047113.1:80471481-80771481 GCF_902500255.1 Thalassophryne amazonica | reverse complement strand
AAGTCCAGATTGAAGACGTATTTGTTTTCTCTTTTATATGATTAACATATTGTGTTATTTTGCTTTTTATTTATTTATTTTAATTTTTTTTACTCTATTATTGTGCTTTTAATCTTTTAATTATGCTCTTTGTATCAGGTCTGAATAACTGGTTCAGCAAGATGCAAATGCAGGACTCTGACAACAAGCTCTGTAGGTAAAAGCAGTTTACTGAAACAGTAAACGGGGTCCGGTATACAGTAAAGCAGTCCAAAAAGAACAACAAAACCAAAAACATCAGGCAAAAGGGGTGGCCAAGGATACAGGCAGGTATAGTAAGAACACAGAAGAGGCAAGCAGGTCGAGAATACAAACAGAGCTGGAGAGAAGGCACTAGACGCATCAATCTGGAAAATGATAAGGGGAACAGAGGAGTTTAAATACACCCAGGTGATGAGGAGCTGATTGGGAACAGGTGTGTGAGGAACGAACCAGAAGGAGGGCGTGACCAGAGAGAGAGGGAAACGCCCACCACCAAGAGTCAGCAGAGAGAGACAAGAGAGAAACGGACAGGCAGACCCAACAGAAAAAACCCCAACAAGAGACTAAACATAACAGAACCAACAAACCAAGACAAGAAGAACAGGAAACAAAGCCCAATCCTTACACTTTGATCTTTTAGTTTGTTAGTTTGTTGTTGTTGTTTTCTGTGAAGCGCATTGAGGCGACGCTGTTGCAATTTGGTGCTCTATAAGTTGAATAAATTTAATTGAATTGACAACGGTGAAAGATATAACAAAAAGTGGCGCTGTCCCTGGTGCTGAAAGCTGTCACTCACAGAGAGACAGGAGAGAGAGGCTCAAACAGCTTATTTCACACAGTTATTATAATAAAACACAGTTTGTGTTTGAGACACTGTACATTTCCGATGCAGTCAGTAAGCTTTTTGTCTTATTTGACCCGCCAAAACAACGCACTGCCTCCGACATGCTATCAAAAGCATTTATCTTAATCCCACAACATCAACAAGTGAGGAGCCATAATACCTGTTCTTTCATAGGTGGTCTGCATTGACAAGTGTTCAAATCTCAATCAATGGGCCTCTCCTGCTCCTTCCACAGTGTGTAGCAAGAGAGATGCTCCTTTAAAGATTTGTGTTTATTAAATCCCAGATCTCTCTCCGACACATTTTTCCGACACTCACAGAAGCATCCGTTGTATGAGACCGGCTGCGGTCGCCGCTAAACTGCCGGCAACGAAAACAAAATGCTGTGTTGGTTTTGATGCTGTACTCAAGCCAGTCTCAGTTTTGATACCAAGCAACGACACATGAACGCTTCCTTCCACTGGAAATGCTGGCAAAGTACTGCTGCTGTAAAACAATTTGGTTGGCCTGGTCGGTCCCGAGGTCATCTATCGGTGTTTTTCCGCAGGTAGAACTTGGGCTAGCAGGTGCATCCCGGTTGCTAACGCAGGACGGCTCTGATTGATGCTATGTTAGTATGATAGTAGTGTTCGTAGTGCTCACTGACCGTGCTTTTTTGAAATGACAGCAAATCAAATCAGTAGGTCACAGGTTAAGCGCTGGACCAATGAGCATACGTCCCCACATCACATGATGCAACTATTATGAACAAACATGTTTTTTTTATTTAATTATTATTTTTTATGCCATTTACCAAGGATGATTTCACATTTATCTACATTTATCTATATTACATTTATGGGATCTCCTCAATCCCATCGTCACATCTTCCGAAGAGGAAGCAGAGACTGGGGACCCAGAGGCGGACTCATCCATTACCCAGGCAGAAGTCACCGAGGTGGTTAGAAAGCTCCTCGGTGGCAAGTCTCCTGGGGTGTATGAGTACCTTAATTCTCTGGATGTTGTGGGACTGTCTTGGCTGACACGCCTCTGCAACATCGCGTGGTGATCGGGGACAGTGCCTCTGGATTGGCAGACCGGGGTGGTGGTCCCTCTGTTTAAGAAGGGGGACCGGAGGGTGTGTTCCAACTATAGGGGGATCACACTCCTCAGCCTCCCCGGTAATGGCTATTCCAGAGTACTGGAGAGGAGAATTCGACCAATGGTCGAACCTCGGATTCAGGAGGAGCAGTGTGGTTTTCGTCCAGGTCGCAGCACACTGGACCAGCTCTATACGCTCCATTGGGTGCTCGAGGGTTCATGGGAGTTCGCCCAACCAGTCCACATGTGTTTTGTGGATCTGAAGAAGGCGTTCGACCGTGTCCCTCGGGGCACCCTGTGGGGAGTGCTCCGGGAGTACGGGGTCCGGGGTCCTTTGATAAGGGCTATCCGGTCCCTGTACGACCGCAGCAGGAGCTTGGTTCACATTGCCGGTAGTAAGTCAAACCTGTTTCCAGTGCACGTTGGCCTCCGCCAGGGCTGCCCTTTTTCACCGGTTCTGTTCATTATTTTTATGGACAGAATTTCTAGGTGCAGCCAGGGTGTAGAGGGGGTCTGGTTTGGGAACCACAGAATCTCGTCTCTGCTGTTTGCGGACGATGTGGTTCTGTTGGCTTCGTCAAATCAGGACCTTCAGCGTGCACTGGGGCGGTTTGCAGCCGAGTGTGAGGCGTCCAGGATGAAAATCAGCACCTCCAAATCCAACGCCATGGTTCTCGACCGGAAAAAGGTGCTTTGCCCTCTTCAGGTCGGTGGAGTGTCCTTGCCTCAAGTGGAGGAGTTTAAGTATCTTGGGGTCTTGTTCACGAGTGAGGGACAGATGGAGCGTGAGATCGATAGACGGATCAGTGCAGCGTCTGCAGTGATGCGGTCGCTGTATCGGACCATCGTGGTGAAGAGAGAGCTGAGTAGGGGGGCAAAGTTCTCAATTTACCGATCGATCTACGTTCCGATCCTCACCTATGGTCATGAGATTTGGCTCATGACCGAAAGAACGAGATCGCGGGTACAAGCGGCCGAGATGAGTTTCCTCCGCAGGGTGGCTGGGCGCTCCCTTAAAGATAGGGTGAGGAGCTCGGTCACTCGGGAGGAGCTCGGAGTCGAGCCGCTGCTCTTCCACGTCGAAAGGAGTCAGTTGAGGTGGCTCGGGCATCTTTTCCGGATGCCCCCTGGACGCCTCGCTGGAGAGGTGTTCCAGGCACGTCCCATTGGGAGGAGGCCCCGGGGAAGACCCAGGACTCGCTGGAAGGATTACATCTCTCGGCTGGCTTGGGAACACCTTGGGGTTCCCCCGGAGGAGCTGGGGGAGGTGTGTGTGGATCGGGAGGTCTGGGCGGCTTTGCTTGAGCTGCTGCCCCCGTGACCCGACTCCGGATAAAGCGGAAGAAAATGGATGGATGGATGGATGGATTTCACATTTAGTAAGATACATTTAAACAATTAATAAAACATAGCTTTGGCATAATGGCTTGGCCTGCTTGTGGGTGAGTGAAGGGGGACACATGAACTCATTTGTGGGACCACGGCCCGCGAATGACCCCCCCGCCCCCCCCATGATGTCGACCCTGGCAATGAGGACGACTGGCTCGACACTGCAGTCCGTGACAGAGGAGATGTGAGCAGTAGGAAACAACACAGGCACACTCCGTGAGTAACGCCGGGGAAAGACACAACATTACAGGGAGGAACAGTTTGTGAGGGGAAGAGCACCATTCAACCAGGAGCTAAGTAATGACTGGAGGTATTGGCTTAATTGGCCCTTTCGACAAACGCACGGGGCAATGGAGCTCCTACACAGAGCCTTTTGGCTATTTTGTCGCAGCTAATGGAATAAAGGACGATAAGTTGGTACCCATTTTTTAAAAAGTGTGGTAGGCCCAAAGACTTTTAACCTGCCATGTAGCCTTCTACAGCCAGCAAAGCCAGATAGCAAAACTTTTACTGAAATCATGGACACCCAGGACCCCCGGTGATCACTGAAAGACTCAGGTTTCACAAACGAAACCAAGAAGAGGGTGAGTCTGTCACCATGTTTGTTGCAGCATTACAGAAATTAGCTGAAAACTGTGAGTTTAAAGATGGTTTGAATGTCACATTAATAAACAGGCTTGTGTGTGGATTAAGAAATTAAGCTGCACAAAAGAAATTACTCACAAAAAGTGACTTGACTCTTGACAAAGCCATTAATATGAGTGTGACAATGGAAATGGCTTCAAAAGACACTTCAGGCAGAGTACACAACGCTGACTGTGGTGAAACAAATGCACACGAACCATGTTTCCACTGTGGCAGGTTAGGACACTTTACTAGTAACTGCTGGTGCAAAGAAATGGACTGCAACAACTGTGGGGAAAAGGTCCATGTAGCACGGGCATACAGGAACGAAAAGAGTAAGGCTGGAGGCTCAAAGACTGGAAATACAAGAGACACTGCAACATTAAAAAAGGAAAGACTCGTTTGGTCATTTAAGCACAGTGAGGACAGAGTGAGCAATTCCTCAGAAGAAGAATTGTCAACTGCAATAAATACTGTGCAAATACTGAATGCGGACAACACCTCAGACAGCTTTGGGGCCAGACCCAATCTGGAGGGGCATTCTGTAAAAATGCAGACAGACATAGGTTCAAAAGTATCGTTAGCGTCACATGATGTTTACAGGCAACTTCTGAAGCATTTTCCACTCCAACCCTCGGACACAGACTTTAAAGGATATACTGGACACCGAGAGCCTATGAAAGGGACGAGAGAGGTGACTGTTCACACTGCTCAGCTGCCTGTGTTTGTTACCCAGAAGAACTGTCCTGCCATAATGGGACATGAGAAAATCAGACTCAACTGGCACAAAATAAGGTAGCTGTCACACGGTCCCATGCAGCTGCAGGCTATACTGGACAAGCACAGAGATGTTTTTCATGAGGAGTTGGGCAGCACGATAAACATGACAGGGAAGCCGCATGTCAAACCTGACAGCAAACCAGTGTTCATGAAGGCCAGGCCAGTGCCATACATCATCCGGCCCAAGGTGGAGGCTGTCCTGGACGCGTTGGGTAAGAGTGGTGTTCTGGAGCCAATGACAACCAGCAAGGGGCCACGCCATTGTCGCAGTTTCCAAAAAGGAGGGGGGAATCCAGATCTGTGGAGATTTCATGGTAACAGTATATCCTGCACTAACAGAGGAGCAGAATCATCTTCCTCTGATCAATGGCTTATTTGCTGGCCTGAGTGGGGGACAAAAGTTCAGTAAAATAGAACTCAACCAGGCTCAATTACAAATGCATGTTGAAGAGCAGTCACAGGAAATGCTGACTATCAACACGCATAAGGGACTTTTTAGATACTGCACATTGTCTTTCACTGCCGTTCAGCGAGCTATCGATCAAATCATGAGCAGATTACCTGGAGTACAGTGCTACCTGGACGATATCCTGTGGATAGGAGACGATGATGAAGGAATACAGGTCGAGAGGCCGTAAGGAGAAATGTGAATATTTAGGTCATGCGATTGACTCTAAAGGTCTTCACAATGCACCATCAAAAGTCAGTCAGCTAAAGGCTTTCTTAGGACTTTTGAACTACTCTGGACGGTTTATACTGAACTTGGCATCAATTCTGAAACCACTTCATAACCTGCTACGTAAATTAAAATTTCAAATTATTTTCATTTATATAGCGCCAAATCACAACAGAGTTGCCTCAAGGCGCTTCAGACAAGTAAGGTTTACCCTTACTAACCCCCAGAGCAGCAGTGACCCTCTGCTTGGGCCATGCTACAGACATAAATTACAGAACAATTCACAAAAATGAATATACAAGAAATGCTGTTGGTGCACAGAACAGGAGGGTCTTCAGCACAAATACCACACCCATATCTGGATGAAGCTGCACCTTAAACAGAGAGAAAAAAACAGAATCAGGCATCAGAAAGACAAGAAATACAGTATAATTTGCCAGCATTAAACAACAAGAAAAACAGGCTACTAAGGTGATCGCCAGCCACTAGCCCTAAGCTTCACTAAAAGACCCAGAATGTAGGTAAATTTGAGGCCGCGGCCCGCTGAGTTTCCTAATAAACTGGATTAAAAGAATAAAAAGTGCAGTACTATACTATGCCAGTATGCTAGCCATACGAAAGGGAAAATAAGTGCGTCTTAAGTCTGGACTTGAAAGTCTCCACAGAATCTGTTTTATTGATGCAGGGAGATCATTCCACAGAACAAGGGCACGATAAGAGAAAGCTCTGTGACCCCACAGACTTTTTATTCAACCTAGGGACATAAAGTAGTCCTGCACCGAGAACGCAAAGCCCGGGCCGTTACGTAAGGTTTAATTAGGTCAGCTAGGTAGGGAGGTGCCAGTCCATGAACAATTTTATAAGACTAGTAGCAGAACCTTAAAATCTGATCTCACAGGGACAGGAAGCCAGTGAAGAGATGCCAAAATGGGTGTAATGCGGTCAAACTTTCTGCTTCGTGTCAAAAATCTGGCAGCAGCATTTTGAACCAATTGGAGAGCCCTAATGCTGGACTGCGGTAAACCAGAAAATAGAACATTGCAGTAGTCCAGTCTAGAAGAGATAAACACATGGATCAGGGTCTCAGCATCAGCCATAGACAGGATGGGACAAATCTTCGCTATATGTAAAGAGGAAGAAGCATGAAAGTGGACAGCAAGCTGTCAGTAAGCTTTTCAAAAGGACTGCAAAAGACATCCAAACCCACTTCAGTTCTTCGCTTCCAATTGAGCTCGCCTGCGACGTTCCTCCTCATGGGGTGGGGGCAGTGATTTCCCACGTACCAACAAATGGTGAGGAAAAACCAGCTGCTTTTACATCAAGAACATTAAACAAGGCAGAGACCAGTTATGCTCCACTGTCCAAGTGTCCCGAAATACAGTTATCATAGGCTTATCAAAAGTACGATCTATTCACAGTAGGTCACATTACTTTTTAGACATAATAAGCCGTCATTTCATTCAGCCTTGTTACTTAAATTTAGAAATAGAAATTATATAAAAACATTTGTTATAGAAATACTGTAGGCTATACTATAAATAATATATCATTACTTGTGATACAATTCATCATATAAAGCAAGAAATGACTGGATGACTGGACCAATGACTGGATACAAAGGTTGAACTTTTGAAACTGCAATACACAAAAAGGCCACAAGATGGAGACAGTTGTCTATCTCACTATAAGTTACAAGTAACATCAAGGATTTCTTTTATTACCAATTTGTGTTGCTAATCAACTTAGAGAATGACTCTCAGTTTAAAGTAAAATGTTAGGTATGTGAAATTATGCCAGGACTTGGGAAAACACATTTTAGACAGGGACACCGTTATACCACGCCACCGCACCGCAGACTGTGCAAAACAGCATACTTCGTATGACCGACGCACAACCGTCACACAAATAATAAAATAAAGAAACAACCTGGCAGCGAAAGCATGGTAGCTAGCCACGCACACCATTTGCACAGGTTACATTGCTAGGCTAGGTTATGTGACTGGCAGAGTTAGCACGAACGAAAATAATATCCAACCTTAATTCATATCTGAGTGAGCCAGGTAGACAGCACTTTACTTCAGACCATAAGATCAGAATGTCTCTCTCACACACAGATGTCTGATTTATGAACAAGTTAGGTTGCTGTTCATCAATTAATAGCTGAAGTTAACCTTCACTTACCGTCATGGCCGTAGTGGTCCTCGCCTCACTTTATAGTCACCCTTTCTTGACTTCAATGAAAATATATACTTGTTTTAGAAAAAGTAAAATAAAGACCTCTTTCTTGACCTCATATTTAACTGTTGACAGCACTGTAACAGTAAAACTTGTCATTTCTAACCTACATTGTTAATAAATGTAACTATTAAATTCTTTCTAACATTTTTCCACCATTTCAATTTTCTCTAAACATTTTACTTGTCGAAATTATTATTATTTTAAGTAGTATTAGTAGTTGTAGTAAAAAAAGGCTTGAAAACTGGACCTTTAATCTAGGGGTGTTGTGAGGGGGGGACATTCTTGCCCCACGCCCCCATTCCCTCTGGATTCGCCCCTGCTTTGGCGTTTGAGCACAAAGAATGGATAACATTTATTTATGCAGAAAACATGACCAGATTTACAGGTCAGAAAGTTTTATTGCTTTTTCACATCATGCGCTCCCCAGAAAGAGAGTTTAGGTGCATTTGAGTGGAAAATAGTGTTAGTTGTTGATGCGTTGCGGAGGATCAGCTGTTTTAACGTGCAGATACGGAGCGGCTCAGCTCAGCTCTAAATAAAGGAGGAAAAAAGCATAAAAATGTCTTTGTAAAGCTCAGTACAGGTGTGCTGTTATCACTGTACTTTAAGAGGCGAGGACGAGTCGTAGCTGCTACAAAAACAACAACAAAAAAAAATGCGGATGAAAAGCTCACAGCTCGCTTTACTTCATAAAAAAAAAAAAAAAAAATCCACAGGCCAGTAGGCCATCAGGCCAGCGGGCAAATGCCCGGTGTGCAATACTATCAGTCCAGCAGTGGCTGTTAACAGCTCTCCCTGCATCCCACATTCATGTTTTATGTCTCTTTTTCAGGACAACCTGTTCTTTCATAATATATATATATATATATGCTTTTGTTGTGTTTTATGAGTGTAATAAAGGTTTACAATAAAAAATAACAACATAAAAAGTAAAGCGAAAAATAATTTTCCACACACATTTATTCAAATCACACAGCAAACTATAATCAACAACTGTTTTGACACTTTGTAAAGGTAATTTGAGGTCTTGTGTGAAAGACTGTACAACAAAAAAGTTAAAACAATAAACACAAATGCACATTTTGAACAATATATACAAATGGTCTATGAGTTTATGCTCCAGTCTGAGCAGCGGCCCCTCTCCCTCAACTCATTAATATGGTAAACAGAGGGAGAGAGCCACAGAGTATTCCAGTAACATTCAAATGCAAACTAGTGGAGCAATCCTGATAGTTACACACTCTTTATTTGAGCACGTGAGATTGTCATGCGAGGCTGTCTGTCTCTTTCACTTTCGCTGTGCGTAATGGCGCAGGGCACATTGGAGGAGTTATGGGGCCTATTTTAATGGGCCAACTAGTAAGATATCACTCCTGAAAATGATTTTTGGTTTATCACGTGAGGTAAATCTGCCCTACTATTGGATTTTGGAAAACCATGTGACGTGAACCAATTCTGTTTGGACACTCACATTGTGCACATCATCACACAGCTTTTATGAGGAGTACAAAGATGGCCGACAGTGGATCGAAAGTCCGCGGAGTTAATTTTTCAGAAAAAAAAGTACGTTTCTATCTCATATCATTAAAAAGTTATTTATAATTTCGTAAAGCTTGTTCCCAGCCATTGTATACGACGGCGTCGGCCCCAGAGGGTTAATCTGTCCAAGGACACTTCCACGTTTCACTTGGTGAAGGACATGCCGACATTTCCTCCTGGTCAACAAGACGCCCAAGTTTCACCTAGTCAAGGAGTGGTCCATGTCTCACCTGGGCAAGGACACTCCCACATTTTACTTGGTGAAGAACAGTCTCACATTACCCCTGGTCAAGGACACACTCACATCTCACATGTCCACATTTCCACCTGGCCAACAACACGCCCGTGTTTCACCTGGTCTAGGACTCCGCCACAGTTCAGCAGGCAGTGGCAGATAAATGGCTATAATCAGGAAGTAGGGACATGCAGGTTCTGTAGTGTGTTGGATGCAGTGACACGTAGCATCAGCGAGTGCTCCCACAGCAGAGCGAGACCCAGTCGGATCAATAAGCTTTTGAATTGCTTTTGTGTGCAGCTTCTAGCCCCCCCACACACAAAAATCAATCATTATTTACTGGGAACAGGGCATATTTCTTCAGAGGGGCTGAAGAGAAAAATGTTTGAAAAAACCAGCTTTAGGCAAAAGAACCAGGGCGGTTCCTGTGGGACCTCTGGTCCAACCAAGGAACTGACCGTCACAGGCTGCTGTGCCACCTGACCTTTGACCTCCTCCGCTTTCAGTGCACAGTGACTACGGGCGGCGCTCCTGAAGGGCGGAGGATGGCAGCCGCGGCGAATGGCTTTGATTTCCACTCTTTTCATGTGGCCTGTCATCGGCTCGTCTCCTTTAAAGCTGAGCAGGACGGCATTTTGGCAACTTTCAACATAAGGTGGAAAAAAGCAATGAGAGGAAGGAAGATGAGGCGGCGTGCTGCGGATCAAAGCCACCTGGGATGGAGAGATAGAATTTAAGTCAGGCGCTAACAAATGATGTGCACGACCAACGGCTGCCAGCAGAAAGACATGGAGACAAACTGACAACGAGGGACAAAAACAAACCTGCTATCAGGGATTAGAGGAAGGTGCTGAGCCTTTCAACAACTTCTTTCAGCCCTGAAATCAGAACACAAAAGAAGAGAAAAACTGCAGAGGATGCTGGAAGCTTTGAGCCCGAAGAGCAGATGCCATGAAAGAGCTGCTACAGCAACCATGTGTCCATCAACGGCACCCTTGAGCAAGGCACTGTGACTGATTTCCTCAGAAGGTTCCAGGTGTCAATGTTTCCACGTTTAAACGTGTTTCAGTGGATTTTTGGGTCCCGCTGGAGAGTTTGTCTCAAAGTGTTTTTTGGTGAGATTCAGTTGAAGATGAGCACTGTGAGGGAACGTCCTCATGAATGTCCATGTGGTGTGTTTCTCTGGACACGATGCAGCATGCAGATGTCTTAGTGTTGAAAACCCCAGAGACAGCAGAAAGTCAAGGACATGCCCATGTTTCACCTGGCTGCAGCAGATAGATGGTGGGGTTGGACAGGTATTGCATCTTGATGGTTGCCATCCAGGACCCGATGTGGTTCTGCAGTGTGGTGGATGCTACCAGACATGACCTGACCTTTACGTGTTCTAACATGCAGTATGATGACATCAGTTTTCAGTGTCACACTGACCCACAGTTTGGTCCACGTTCCGAGGCTCATCAAACAGCAAAAGTCTGGTCCAGAAAAATGTTGATTTTGGATGAAATATTTCCTTAGTTGTTTTTTTTTTTTTTAATTGACATCAATGTCTTGATTTGTTAAATACAGTTGTAAACATTAATCATTGTGACCTGAAGGGCTGCACACAGGATCACATCTCAGCAATGAAGTTCGAGTTAAAGTCATCGGTACAGAATGATCCAGAACACGTAACCATCAGTCCGCGCCACTCTGAGTCGCTGTCACATGCATGACAGATGCTTTTTGAGTTTTTCAGGAACATATTAGCTTGGCTCATTAGCCTGCTAATGCTGGGTCATCCTTTCACAATAAAGTACATCACTGGCTTCTCACTGTCCAGCTTGTGAAGACTTGTGTTTTGTATTTGGTCTCTGTGTTGTTCTGGGTGATGGTGTCATTCTCCATATTATTTGATGAATTCTCCTGTAAATATTGTCTCATAATTTTCTATTTTGTCTGTTTCTGTTTCCTGTAGCTTTAAGGGAACATTACACAGTGAGAAATGCAATACTTTCCTATAAGAAACATACCAAAGAGCTGATATTCCATACTTTTTACACTAGTCCCGCAAGTACATACCTTTATCAGACATTTGAACTTCGCGCTCTCCCAAGCGCCCCTGGGCCGCCATCTTTGTAGAATATCTGGGCACTTCCTGCTCGGCGCTGATGTTATTGAGGAAAGACTGTACATACGCGCCAATTTCCACTGTTGGAATTACAATTTTGTACATGGCCCATGTCAGACAAGCGTTACTTCCATACATTAATTGAAGTCTCCGTTGCTGTGCTGCAAAACACAGGGCATGACGCGGGGTGTTTGTGGCCAATTAACGAATGAAGCATGAATTCAAGGTCTGTTCTCGTGCATACCAAACGTGGCATCAGCCTGCAGTTTCCGCATCTGCACCAAAGAATGTTGTTCAGGTGCCAAGTTTCTGTCTCAACATTTTTGTCATCCCAGACTTGAATCCAGTCGTTCATGCTCCTGGCTGGAATAGATTCTGGATCTACCAGAGGATGCTATAAATTAAAAAAATAAAAAATTCTCCAAAGTTTTTCACAATGACATTTTCCCAAACTGAGCTCTGTAGTATAATAAACAGAATGCCACTGATGTGTGCAGTGAATTTGGTGATATCACTCCTTATTACAATGATTTATTCAATAATTTTCTGCTGTCTTTTTCTTCATGTTTGCACTTTGTAGACGGTCCCTAAGGTTCCATTTTTCTGCCGCCTGCCCGTTCAGATCAGTGTTATTTTTTCAGCTCAGAGGACGGCTCATATGGATAAAAATAAGGTTGTAGCTCGTTGTCTACCCTCCTGAGGTTAGAAACTAGTTTGTTTTTCTACAACGTTTCTCTTAAGATCTATTGAGCCGTGAACTTCGAATCTGTGAATATCTTTCTAACTTTAACGAAGTGGGAGGGGGGCGCCACTGCAGCCGCTATAAATGAGTCTCCTCCGGTAGATCCGGAATTACTGTAGCCAGGAGCATGAACGACTGGATTCAAGTCTGGGATGGCAAAGATGATGAGACAGAAACTTGGCACCTGAACAACATTCTTTGGTGCAGATGTGGAAACTGCAGGCTGATGCCACGTTTGGCACACGCGAGAACGGACCTTGAATTCATGCTTCATTCGTTAATTGGCCACAAACACCCCGCGTCATGCCCTGTGTTTTGCAGCACAGCAACGGAGACTTCAGTTAATGTGTGGAAGTAACGCTTGTTTGACATGGGCCATGTACAAAGTTGTAATTCCAACAGTGGACATTGGCGCGTATGTACAGTTTTTCATCAATTATATCAGCGCCGAGCAGGAAGTGCCTGGATATTCTACAAAAATGGTGGCCCGGGGGCACTCGGGAGAGCGCAAAGTTCAAATGTCCGATAAAGGTACGTACTTGTGGGACTAGTGTAAAACGTGTGGAATATCAGCTCTTTGGTATGTTTCCTATAAGAAAGTATTGCATTTCTCACTGTGTAATGTTCCCCCTTTAACTTCTGGTTTCACATGTTTCTGCACTTCCATATCTTTCATTGTCAGATTTCATGAGTTGGTCCTGCTCTTGCGTTGCTGTTCCAGTGTTTCTGACTTCCTGGTACAGACCTCTGCTGTCGTCCCATCGTCCTGATTTTTACCTGCTGCTTTGTTACCGTCCCCTGTTTTTGGATAATCCTCTTGTCTCCCTCATGGAGAATGTTGCCTGTTGGCCTGATCACCCATGTGCCTGGCCTGTTGCCTGTGACCACGCCCCTTTGTCTGCTGCTTGAAGATTGTCAGAAATGTTTAAACTGCCCTTTTGTTGACAATAAACCCATTTTTGCTTGCCCTCTGTCAAGGTTCTCTGCTTTGGGGTCCACTGCCAAACCGTTACACAGCTGCTTTTACTATAATGATAACATGTTGTCAATTCCTCAGAATTGAGTGAGTCCATATTTTTTTTCCCTCTGCTTGGTCTAAAAAAGTAACTGTTACTAACTGCCACAATTTTTTTTTTCCTGATTTCTTATAGTGTTTCTTAAAGCCAGAAAGTTGCCATTTGAAATGACTTTAGTTTTGTGTCATGTCTGTGATCTGCTTTTATTCTACAAAATTAAACAACTGAATGAACATCCTGGCCAGTGATTCCATAATTATTGCCAGGGGTTGTATAATGCAAAAATACTGTGTCAGAGACAAGCCAATTACATTTTGGTGGTGATCCAGATCAGCCTTTATATTTAGCATTTAACTGTTTCTGGCAGAAAGTGCTATATGATGTTACAAAGGCCCATAGAGACACGCTGCTGTGAGACACTTCCTTTAGAAATTATTTGTGCTTTATTAATTAGATGAATAAACATATATTTCCACGAGGAGGAGGCTGCGTTGATAATTAAAATTAGAGATTTTAATTTCACCGCCGGCTTCAGCAGGAAGTTCCTCAGGCAGCGTGGATTATAGAAGCACTTGGAGGATCGTGGGTCCCGGTCTGTGTAATTGCTTTCTTGAGGAGGTGACAGAAGTGAGAAAACAGCGTTACCGCGGTGCAACGCCACACTAACATATTTTGATCATTAAAACCGCTGCATCTGGTTTTAACGCTCGGCCACCGCATTGTCTCCTCTGACAGCTGATAATTGAAACTGGCCAATTACGTGCAGAGGAAAGCTGGTAATCTGTAAAGTAGACAGCCGCTGATTTAAGGCGGGTATGAGGAGGTTTTCACTCCTCTGAGGCTTTAATGAAAATTCACTCCTTCAAATTGCGCTTAACACAAAATCTGAGGAGAAAAAAAAAACAAAAATATCTAAGCACACAAACTTCTGAAGCAATAGGAAGCTGACACCAGTATTGGGCACAGATAACCAAAAAATTAACTTCAATAACAGATAATCAGATAACTGAAAAGTTATCTTTAATAAAGATAAAACAATAAACCACCCAAAAATGTATCAGAGATTACAGATAACCGATAAATTCCAGTATTGTCTCCAGTATAGTTGCAACTACTAACAAGCTGATTTTGAGTTTTAACACCACGATCACTTCTGAAAGGATCAAAAGCGACAACAGACCCAAACAATGAGTCAGCACTTTTCTCTTTGAACATCTTGCTCCCTGCTGGAAGTTCGAGTTTACTACATGGTTTCCAGCACAGAAGCAAGCTGAGAGGAGCCACAAAACTCAGCTCTACTCAGTCACAACGCTTCCGTCAGGTGGAGGTCTTGGAAAATAAAGCAATGCTGAGTTATGGTTTGGTGTATAAATAAAATGAATACTGATAGAATAACTCCATTAATGTCAATTTGTACAAAGTTAAAACATAACATATATCTTTTAATGTTGAATAATGCACTAATTCTGAAGTTTTGTAACAAACACAGACAGATCACAAAGGATTCTGGGTAAAATGTACCTCCACTAAACACTGATCGGTTGAGTCATTCATTATGTAAGCCAACATGTTAATGTGACGTGTGTCGTGTGTCGGTGTTTACAGATAAATGTGCTTTTGTAAAATATTCCATTTTTTATTTGTAAAAACAGGCATTTTCAAAAAAAAAATCCAAAAAAAAAAAGCCAAATTGTAATTAGATAACTGTCTGATATAACCGGTGTCAAAATAAATAGAACGCTGCCATGATCTACTGGTGCCAGTGCGAGTTTTGGCCCTTTTCAGCTGATTTTTCATTCGTGCGAGAATTTTTTGGATCGCACCGAGTTTCAGGTTAACTGCACGTCCTGCATCGTTTAGTATACATGGAGTAACAAGCTTTTGTTTTGTGTTGTTTTGTTTCAACTTTAATGTCTCCCATCGAGAGTTTTTGTAAATAAGTTTGAAAAAAAAGCTTCTGTTTATGTTTTGCTTCTGGAAACACGAGTCCGACGTGTGGTTTTTGAATGTACAATGTGTGTGAGAACATAAATCGGGTGCTCTGAACTTTTACACCGTGCGGTTCTCTGGTACACTTTGAGCTGGAACTGAGTACAGTGATTGAAAATATCAGCCCAGCTTCAGTTTGAATACTGCCATGAACACTACTGGCCAGTAGATGGCAGTAGAGACTTGCCAAAGCAAAATTCCAGATAATCTATGTCTGCTGCTACTCTGCTAAGTTTAAAATGCATGGAATTTAATAAACGCAAACACAGTAACGTCTATAAACCCAGAGAAATTAGTTTTTTTTTTTTTTTTTTTTTGGTAATTAGTTCTCCTTTGCCTGCAGAAGATAGAGCTGGAAACAGCTCTTCTGGTTTTACAGAGGATAGAACTACACATCTGCTACAAAACATTTAAAAGGTAGGTGTTCAACTGAATTTAAATTTTATAAGAGTTTGTAAGCTGTTCAGCTTTGTTTACCACGTTAATGGTCTAAAAATTATTGGACAAAAATTTATGGGAAGATAATTAGTCCAATAATGGTTTTCAAAGTTATCTTACGCTTTGAGCGTCTGATGCAGATGGAAAAGCGCTATATAAATGCAGTCCATTTAACCAAAACATTATCTTCGATAATTATCGGATTATTGGAACTGTGCTCACCACTGGCTGACACGAGTACCATCTGACGGGTCATTCATGAGCAAACGGGAGGTCGGAAAGGACAAAAATCTCTCCTGTGTCAGAAGAACTCAGACTCTCCCATTTGTTGCTCCATTGTTTGTTCAAAGGGCCAATCAATACAGTTTATTCTTCTAAGACTTTAAAGCAAAAACAACCAAATGTTCAGTTTTTGGTCTTCAAAATGTTTCTTTGTTCATCTTCAGACCAAAGCACTAAAGTGTTGCAAACAGAGTTGTTAACATTTGCGCTGAACCTGAGAGTCATTATGTGACGACACCCACGGGCACTGGTTTGGGTTCCTCCTTCACAGAAAATCTACCCGGCAACAGCACAGATTTCACCTTCACACAGGTCAAAGGATAACGGCATATATTAATGAACCTGCAGGGGGCAGACATGAGCAAGATGCAAATAAACAGGTTAAAAAAAACCACTGTGTCCTTTATCAGGAAACAGAAAGAGAGAGAGAGAGAGAGAGAGAGAGATGTTGTGTCATTCATTCACTGGAACTTCAATTATTTTCTGCTGCTTGTCTGCATCACAGTGGCAGAAGACCAATCAGCTCCCCAAAGTCCTCAAACTGTTCCTGGGGGATCCTGAGCTGTTCTTAAACCAGCTGAGAAATATAATCCCTCTAGCGTGTCCTGGTGGACGTACATGGAAGAACTTCCTAAAGAGACGACCTAGGGTCATCCTCACCAAGGGCCTCATGTACAAAGACTTGCATGGATTTCCTACTGAAATATGACCTAGGCCAAAACCCAGAAACTGGTGTAAGCACAAAAAACATGTATCAACGTGTGTGTACGCATGGATCCATGAACATTCCATTTATACATCCCACTGAACGTGGAATTGCATGCACATGCACCAATCTCCTCCCTTTCTACATCCTATTTAAATATGCAAATCTATGTAAATAGGCCATGGGAGCTGGGATACTGAGTCTGAGCTACAGATGACTAGAAATGACATGGAGAGATGCAGGGATAGTTTATTTTGGTACCCTGTTAGATGCAGTGGTGGGCACAGTTCCGCTAATCCGCTAACCATCAAAGATAATGTTTTCATTTTGGGATTAGCTTTTCAGATAACTTTGAAAACCATCAATGGAATTATCTTCTGATAAGTTTTGGTCCAATCATTTTTAGACCGCTAAAACATATTTTTGGAGGTGTGGTGAACAAAGCTTAACAGTTATAAACATTTATTAAGTTTAAAATCAATTGAGTACCTACCTGTTTAATGTTTTATAGTAGATGTGCAGTTCTAGCCTCTGCAAACAGAGAAGAGCTGGCTCCAGAAGAACCTGCTCTATCCTCTGCAGGCAAAGGAGAACTGGTCACAGAAAAGGAAAAGAGGAAAAAAAAAACCCTCATTTCTTTTGACCCCATACTGATACACTGGCAACATCACCCAAGTGATCCAGAGGCATACAGTTTTAACTTATGGTTAAAATTTTAACCAAACTAATTTCGGGCAAGTTATTTAAATTAATGTCACATCTGAAGTTGTACAAAGTGAAAATATCAGATATATGCTTTAGTTTTAAAGTAATGCACTAATTTTGAAGGTTTTAGTGTGGACATGCTGTGTCTAGGTGCATTAAGGGGTAATCTCACTACATTCATGACAGAAGAAATGCATTTGAGATGCTCTGATCAGGCTCCACAAGGACAACAGCATTAAACTCTTTGTATATTGTGCCTAAAACTCTCGTGAATATATTCCCTGGGTTTATAGATGTTGTTAGTGTGTTTGTTTTATGTAAAAATGCCAGAAGCAGCCCAGGTTGCTTCTCCATTATTTTTAGTTAGAATCATTGCAATCGATTCCTGCTTGCTCTTTAGAGTCCTGATTATGTCAAACACTGTCTGTCATCTTTGTTCCAGAGTAATATATATATATATATATATATATATATATATATATATATATATATATATATATAAGATGTCTGAAATTCAGTTTGCATTTATTAAATTCCATGCATCATAAATGTAGCAGACACGCATTATCTGGAATTTTGTTTTGGCAAGTTTTCATGGTCTCTACTGCCATCTACTGGCCAGTAGTGTTCATGGCAGCATGAGCATCTGGACACCAGTAGATGGCAGTGTTTTATTTATTTTGACCCTGGTTATAGCAGACGGTTATCAAATAACAACTTGACTTTTTGGCTTTTTGCAAATGGCTTTTTTTTTACAAATCAAAAAAGGCATATTTTACAAAAGCATTTATATGTAAACACCAACACACACACACACACACACACACACACACACACACACACACACACACACACAGACACACACACACACACACACACACACACACACACACACACACACACACACACACACACACACACACACACACACACACACACACACACACACACACACCTCTCATTAATGTGTTGGTTTTTACATACAATGAATGAGTCAACCAATCAGTGTTAGTGGAGGCACATTTTGCCCATAATCTCTTTGGCATCTGTCTGTGTTTGTTACAAAATTCAGAATTAGTGCATTATTTAAAATTAAAAGATCTATGTTATAGTTTAACTTTGCACAAATGACAGAATTGACATTAATGGAGTTATTCTATCGGTATTAATTTTATTTGTAAACCAAACCATAAGTCAGCACTGCTTTATTCTCCAAGACCTCTGCCTCACGGCAACACTGCACTCAAAGACAGAAGTGCTGATTCATTGTTTGGGTCTGTGGTTGACTTGATACTACCAGAAGCGATCGTGGTGTTAAAACTCAGTATCAGCTTGTTAGTAGTTGCAAGTGTACCAGAAACAATACCAGAAGTTAGTTGTAGCTTCCAATAAATTTTTGGGTGGTTTATCAGTTTAGCTTTATAAAAGATAACTTTTAATTTAGCTGATTATCCCTTATCGAAGCTAACTTTTTGGTAAGCTGTGCCCACTACTGGTTAGATGGAACACACATGAAACAGTAAATGAGTTAGTGGGAGCGTATGTGTGTGAGGCTGCAACATTGTGGGCTCAAGGCAGTGCACACATACTTAAGTAAAAAATGTGAGGTGCACTGCGGATGACAGTGTGTAACATTCACAACTTTACACACATTTATTGACAAATACTGAACACAGGGAGACAATTGAGGCCTGTTAAGAAGCTCTCGTTTCACCATCAAGAAACAAAAAATAAATAATAATAATAACAGAATACATATTTGAATATGCACATGCCCAAATGTGCCCACGGTGGTTTTAAATCGGAACAACTACGCAAATAAACTACTTACTCATCGTGCATGTGTCAGACGAGGACATGAAATGCGGGATGACATATTGGGGGTTATGGCTAGGGTTAGGGGAAGACAGTTACGTTATGTTATGGTTAGGGTTAGGAGAAGGGGTTACGGTTAGAATAGTAAAATAAAAAAAAAACAGGTCATGGAAATGTTACTCATCTCATTACGGAAGCATGAAAAAAAAGGTGTTAGACTGGGCTAGACACACAGCTGGTGGCTCGGCTCCAGATTGACTGGCACACTCCTGACCGATCAGCGGGCTACTTCTGGAATGCCCCTGTTGTCAGGAAGCCCAGGGTGCTCAGCATGTGAGTGGGCACATACAACCCCTGGCTCTTCGCTCTATTGCACTCTGGGCAGTCGCAGTTCTGTACACAACTCCAGTAACAGTGTCCTTGGCAAACAAAATTGGCTTATGAGCCAATTATCGTCATTTGCAAGTAAATCTTTGTTGCCTGAATACTCGCTCAGGTTGGATTGCACCATTTGCAAGGTCCTCTAACAACGCTAACACAGCCACTGTTAGTGCCATTTTACACCTCACTTTGTGTTAAATGTTGATCAGTGTGTCTCTAATGACTTCATGTTTTCACACTATTAACGGTTCCCAGCATCACCTCTACGTGTCTGCAGAGGAACAACAGCTGTAGAAATGTGCGTATGCCAGCCAGGATTTTTGTGTGACACACCGCACATTTCCACGGTCATTTCACTTTTGATACATTTGCACGTTGGCATGGAGACGGACAAATGCCACATTTTTGTGCCCCAGACGCCCAAATGACCTCAGCTGCATATTCCAACTCCTCACCCTGTCCCTGAGTGTAAACCCACATACTAGCGGCTGTAGGCCACCAGGCACATGCCTGTAGGATCCCCCATTGATTGTCTGTCTCCTCACCTGGGGCTAATTTGCCATGGAAGGACTCACCAGGACTACACAGGTCCAAGGATCAGTGGAGCCCTCAAACCCCTCTACCACATTCAGATAAAGAAGCTCGACACTGCAACTACAAATCACTGCACAACAATAAATTCAGTCCAACATTAAGTTTTAACCAACAAAATTCACAGCAGACATTTTCACTTTGACACAACATGTTCCGATTGTATGTGATGTGCGTCAGGACCGTGGGAGGAAGTCCAGAACATGTCGAGATTGTGGAAAAAGAAAGAAAAAAGTCGGCAACATGTTTTTATTTATAGCCCAGAAATCAAACGGAACGATGACTCTGAAGATAATGTCAGAGAGAAAATGATCTTTGGATTAATGGAACCAGTTGGGACACTGCGATCTGAAGGCTGCGCAGGGTTCCAAAAAGAGGTGGAGACAGAAGATGTCTGTTTTACAAACGTGTCCTCTTTTCCCCCCCTCTCTCCGTCATCACGGCCTGAAGTGATTTCCTCCTCAGTATTGTTCTCTGAGTGAAGCGTCTCCTTGCACTTTTGTCTCCGTTTGTCACTTAAGCTCGGGGACAGATGAATCATTAGTTGTCCTGTAGGTTTTTTTTTCCTGCAGCCTGAATTGCGTCTTTGTTCCTATAAATCTAATAAAGAGTCTGATTGCTTTTGCTAATCATCCTGCGTCTTCCTGCTGCTGCTTATTGCTGCCATTAATTTCAGAGATAACCGGCCCTCTGCTGGAGCACAGAGCCACGATAACAATACCGAGCAAGCGAGCGAGCGTGTGTGTGTGTGTATGTCCAAACTAAATGAGAGGGAGTTCCCGTGTGTCACTTTTTTCTCTCTCTTGCAGAACTGAAGCAGGAGCTCACTCACTCATGCTTTTTTCCTGCTGGTTCTTTGCGTTAAATTCGGTCTCGGTCATCCTGTGGACATATATGGTTGTGAATTTCTTATGGAGTCGTGTCTCCTGAAGTCCTCCAGCAGACTGTAAAATGCTGCATGTTGTCAACTTGCAAAATCAGAGATAATTAGAGGAGCACACACATCTGCAATACCACTGTTACCTGGCAGGGGGCAGCCACAATTCAGACTATGATCTCTGTGATGTCACAAGTGACAGGAAGTGAAGGAGATAACAGGAACTATTTTTTGAAGAGTGTTAGATCACTACCAAATGTTTGGCACATCTTCCCAATGTGAGAATCACACATTTTGTAAAAACCGTTGAGGTGTTTTGGAGATATTCTGCCTCCAGGCGCACAGCTCCTGCCTACCTTTGCTCCGCCTCTGTCGGCCAGCGGAGGTGCGTTTTTTAACAGGACGTTGCCTCTGAGCGCTGAGTTAGTCATAATTCCCAGCAGGAACATTCTGAACACTCCGTAAATACTTTGATGTGGAGAAAAACACGGAGAGACACAGTTGAAGCTTGCCGGCTTCCGGCTGTTTTTAAAAGTGAAATATAGTACCTGAGATAATTACGGTTCAGGGATTTAGAGATTTTTACAAAATGAAGACAAATGAAGGCAGTCTGCAGGATGACACAGTTTACACACACATCTGCCGAAATCTACAGGATGTCCTACGAGAGGGTCATCACGCCGTGTCACATGATGTTAAAGTTTGCTGAGGGTCACCAAACAGCAACACAGATGAGTCAAGTTTAGAGCCGCCACAGCCACTGAGCAACAACAACAGCAACAGCGGAAACCAAAAACTGCTTCTGGTGTTTTGATTCCAGGAAGAAACCTGAAGCAGACCGGAATGAGTGGAGCGACCATCTGCTGTGGCCAAACTAACTAAAGAACATGACAAATACTCACCGAAATGTTTCAGACCAACAACTACAAACAGCCCCGAGTTGGACATTCGAATCCCAGTCAATGTGCTGATACCACCTTAGTCATGAAAATGTTCAGTTCTCAGACCAAACCTGACACATGTCCAAGAGTCACATTCAGACGTGAGGTAACTCGAGTTCATCCCACATCTGTTCACATGTTCGAATTCTCAGCACTAATCTGGACTCCATGCAGACATTAAAATAAAAAACAAAGTCAAGCTTCTTTATATATCTATGTACAATAAGTCACATCTGTTAAAAAAAACACCTTTTGAAGAGAAAGAAATATAAAAGTTGCACCTGTCTTCTGCATGTGGAACTGACATTGTAACACAGTAACAGGCAGGAACTCAGTGTACCATGTTCACATCACAGCGTGTGCTGTTACTTAACATTAGAATTTTTAAATTCCAAAAAATAAGCAAACTAACACACACTGGGCAACATATTGGACATTATTTTGCTGCAGTTTGGATAAATTAAACCATCAGATGGACACAGATCAAGAAGTGAACAGTAGATTTTTGTAGTAAGCCCTGACCTTGTGGTGCATACAAAAAGGACTTTGAAACTGTAAATGTAGCGGCTGCACTCTGCATTGTGTTGTTTTGCCTCCACCCATTCACTCTCCTCAGGACACGAACTCACAAGCCTCAGCATGAGATTCGCACTAAAACCCCGTGCTCTGGCCTTGTGACCAGAGAATCCTTTTGAGCTATTGTGGAGTGACGTTTACTAACTACCAGTGGTGGGCACAGTTCAACTAATCTGCTAACTGCTAATTAGCTAAGATAACTTTTTTGTTAGTGGATTAGCTTTTCAGCTAACTTCAAAAACTATCAGCAAACCAATTAGCTTCCGATAAATTTAGTTCTGATAACTTTTACACCACTAATGTTTTTCTACATAGTAACGGTGAAAAACATTTATAAACCCTGTTGTCTCCTGTCTGCTATGTATTTTGCAGCAGTGAGGCAGCTGAGCTCAGCTCTACCCCAGTAGAAGGAGCCTAGCCACCAGACTGCCACAAAAAAAAAAACACCACCACAAAAAACAAAGTCATTTCCTCGGACAGCATACGGCGGCCCGGCTGTGAAACAGACGTCTTGAAAAGGAAAACAGGTTTGACTTACAGTTTGATTTATAAATCAAATTCATCCAGATAGAATAACTACATTAATGTAAACTCTTAAAATGTACAAAGTGATATATAGCACATATCTGTTAATTTTAAAATAATGAGTTAATTCTGAAGATGAACATGAACACACAGGTGCCCAAAGGGATTATGGGTAAACTTAGCCTCTGCTCAAACTGATTGGCTGACTAATTCATTCTATGCAAAAACCAACACAAGTGAACGTAACGTGTGTGTTGGTGTTTACAAATAAATGTGCTTTTGTGAAATATGTAATTTTTTTTCATTTGTAAAAAAAAAAGGCATTTGCAAAACCAAAAAGTCTGTTAAGTTGTGATTCAGGTCAACAACCGTGTGATATAATGGGGGTCAAAATGCACAGAACACTGCCATCTACTGGCACCGGTAAACTTGTACACATTTTGTGAACATTCACTTGTTACATGTTACAAGTGAATGTAATGTGTTACATTCACTTGTGTTGGTTTGTACATCCACTGTGTTACTGTTTTACAAAAGCACATTTTTTTGCAAACACCAACACACATGTTACATTGATTGACTTGTGTTGGTTTTTACATAGAATGAATTAGTCAATCAATCAGTATGAGCGGAGGCTAAGTTTGCCCGTAATCCCTTTGGGCATCTGTGTGTTAATGTTCAAATCTTCAGAATTAGTGCATTATTTTAAAATTAACAGATATGTGTTATATATTCACTTTGTACATTTTAAGAGTTTACATTAATGTAGTTATTCTATCCGGATTAATTTCATTTATAAATCAAAACCATAAGTCAAACCTGCTTTCCTTTTCAAGACATCAAATAAAACCAGCTTTATGTGTTGTTATCTATCGTCCACCTGGTCGTTACTGTGAGTTTCTCTGTGAATTTTCAGATCTTTTGTCTGACTTAGTGCTTAGCTCAGATAAGATAATTATAGTGGGCGATTTTAACATCCACATAGATGCTGAGAATGACAGCCTCAACACTGCATTTGATCTATTATTAGACTCAACTGGCTTCGCTCAAAATGTAAATGAGTCCACCCACCACTTTAACCATACTTTAGATCTTGTTCTGACTCATGGTATGGAAATTGAAGACTTAACAGCATTCCCTGAAAACCCCCTTCTGTCTGATCATTTCTTAATAACATTTACATTTACTTTAATGGAATACCCATTACAGTAGAAGTCTTTTGGAAAGCGCTGTAACTAGGTTTAAGGATATGATTCCTTCTTTGTTATGTTCTCCAATGCCATATACCAACACAGTGCAGAGTAGCTACCTAAACTCTGTGAGTGAGATAGATTATCTCGTCAATAGTTTTACATCCTCATTGAGCACAACTTTGGATGCTGTAGCTCCTCTGAAAAAGAGAGCCTTAAATCAGAAGTGCCTGACTCCATGGTATAACTCACAAACTCGCAGCTTAAAGCAGATAACCCGTAAGTTGGAGAGGAAATGGCGTCTCACTAATTTAGAAGATCTTCACTTAGCCTGGAAAAAGAGTCTGTTGCTCTATAAAAAAAAGCCCTCCGTAAAGCTAGGACATCTTACTACTCATCACTAATTGAAGAAAATAAGAACAACCCCAGGTTTCTTTTCAGCACTGTAGCCAGGCTGACAAAGAGTCAGAGCTCTATTGAGCCGAGTATTCCTTTAACTTTAACTAGTAATTACTTCATGACTTTCTTTGCTAATAAAATTTTAACTATTAGAGAAAAAAATACTCATAACCCTCCCAAAGACATATCGTTATCTTTGGCTACTTTCAGTAATGCTGGTATTTGGTTAGACTCTTTCTCTCCGATTGTTCTGTCTGAGTTATTTTCATTAGTTACTTCCTCCAAACCATCAACATGTCTATTAGACCCCATTCCTACCAGGCTGCTCAAGGAAGCCCTACCATTAATTAATGCTTCAATCTTAAATATGATCAGTTTATCTTTATTAGTTGGCTATGTACCACAGGCTTTTAAGGTGGCAGTAATTAAACCATTACTTAAAAAGCCATCACTTGACCCAGCTATCTTAGCTAATTATAGGCCAATCTCCAACCTTCCTTTTCTCTCAAAAATTCTTGAAAGGGTAGTTGTAAAACAGCTAACTGATCATCTGCAGAGGAATGGTCTATTTGAAGAGTTTCAGTCAGGTTTCAGAATTCATCATAGTACAGAAACAGCATTAGTGAAGGTTACAAATGATCTTCGTATGGCCTCAGACAGTGGACCCATCTCTGTGCTTGTCCTGTTAGACCCCAGTGCTGCTTTTGATACTGTTGACCATAAAATTTTATTGCAGAGATTAGAGCATGCCATAGGTATTAAAGGCACTGTGCTGCGGTGGTTTGAATCATATTTATCTAATAGATTACAATTTGTTCATGTAAATGGGAAGTCCTCTTCACAGACTAAGGTTAATTATGGAGTTCCACAAGGTTCTGTGCTAGGACCAATTTTATTCACTTTATACATGCTTCCCTTAGGCAGTATTATTAGAAAGCATTGCTTACATTTTCAATGTTACGCAGATGATACCCAGCTCATCTGTAATTCATTATCAGGTTGTCCTAAAAGTTCCCTGAAAAGCCTTCAGTTAATTCAAAATGCTGCAGCTAGAGTACTGACGGGGACTAGAAGGAGAGAGCATATTTCACCCATATTGGCCTCTCTTCATTGGCTTCCTGTTAATTCTAGAATAGAATTTAAAATTCTTCTTCTTACTTATAAGGTTTTGAATAATCAGGTCCCATCTTATCTTAGGGACCTCATAGTACCATATCACCCCAATAGAGCGCTTCGCTCTCAGACTGCAGGCTTACTTGTAGTTCCTAGGGTTTTTAAGAGTAGAATGGGAGACAGAGCCTTCAGCTTTCAGGCTCCTCTCCTGTGGAACCAGCTCCCAATTCGGATCAGGGAGACAGACACCCTCTCTACTTTTAATGCATGTATTTTTCCTGGTTCTCTCCCTCAGCCCCAACCAGTCCCAGCAGAAGACTGCCCCTCCCTGAGCCTGGTTCTGCTGGAGGTTTCTTCCTGTTAAAAGGGAGTTTTTCCTTCCCACTGTCGCCAAGTGCTTGCTCACAGGGGGTCGTTTTGACCGTTGGGGTTTTTCTGTAATTATTGTATGGCTTTTGCCTTACAATATAAAGTGCCTTGGGGCAACTGTTTGTTGTGATTTGGCGCTATATAAATAAGATTGATTTGATTTGATCTGATCTGCCTCATGGCTGGACCACTGTATGCTGTCAAGGTAAATGACACTTCCCTACAGCAGTGGGCAGGGCGCACAAACACAGATGCACTGACTTATTGGCTGTGTTTGGGTTTGTGATCGTCTTTGATTCTATTAGTAGCATTGGTGGTGTTTAAACTAAGAATTGGCTTGTTAGTAGTTGAGAGTGTACCGGAAGCAATACTGAAAGTTATCGGCGAGCTGTAGCTTCAGGTAAATTTTTTGGCAGTTTAGCGTTATAAAAGATAGTTTTTCAGTTGGCTGAATAGCAGTTACTGAAGCTCACTTTTTGGTTAGCTGTGCCCACAACTAACTACATATGCACAGTGACTCCTGCTGGCCTCTGTTACACAAAAATAAGCAAGATGGATACATATATGTTTGACCCACAGCACTGGAAAGACTTTTGTTAATCAGCTCTTGAATTTGTGATTTTTGTGCATTGTCCTTTTCGTGTAATTTATTAGTTTATTTTGTTTTATGCATTGATTCCTGTGAAACTCAAACATAAATACGTAGTTATTAGGCCTATTATTATTAAACATGTCATTTTTGTGGTAACTGAATATAAGTTGCAGGACCTCCCAAACAAGTAAAAAAAAAAAAACACCCTCCAATTTAATGTCTGTACAAGATGATGTAAATTAAATATTGAGTACATAATTAATATAATACCTAAATTATCACTTATACAAGCAGGTGAGTTTCAGTGGACAGGTAAAAGAACTTGTCTTGATGGTTTCCCTCACTTGTCTCCTTTGTGTATGTTTAATAGCGGCATGTTTTAAACAGAGTTTATGTGCTGTGTCATAATCATTACATTTATTAATGAATGATTTAACTCAACTTCACTTAACACAGATTTTTGTGTTTGATATTTGATTTACTTTTGTTGGTTTGAAGACTCGTTTTCACTTTAACCTTCAGCAGTGTAATAATATTTTTTTTTTTCCCTAAAGCCGGCATGTTCAGAGTTCTTTTAATGAGTAAAAATAAGAAAACCGTGCCAAAGCTTCCGGGGCACAACAGAGAAAACTGAGCTTTACTGCCACAGACGAACGTGAAGTTGCTCTTTCTGAAGAAAATGCACATTGTGATTTCTGAGCAAACATTGGGTCAACAGAATCCCTGAGCACGGCAGAAATCCTTCCTCATTATCAGAACTTCACCTGTGTTGGAACAGGCGGGTTTTAGCGGCGTGCCGGGGCGCCGCCACGTCCAGCAGCAGGACATCTACCCTGAATCTTCGTCCTGCAGCAGTTCCTTCCACCCTAACTGCTAATTAGGCAGTCACAGCGTGCCAGGCTGTCTCCAGGCTTTAGTTTTGTTTTTCCGTGATCTTTTCTCCATGACAGTATGAACGTGTGAGTTTGTATTTCTTGCAGTGCTCATAATGAGAGCTCTGTTTTCGATTTATCTTCTCCTTTCTTGCTGGAAAGTGGTCATGAATGGGAGGGTTCAGATCCATCCAGAAGCAGATGTGGACCTGTGCTGGAGATAATTACCTCCCCCCCACCCCGGTCTCTGGTGGTCCTCCTGGAGATGCTTGTACGTCCAAACACTGGATTATAATTGTGCTGGACTTAAAAAGCTCATTAATCTGGCCCGTATTGATTTCCTCATAATGGACGCCGCTGTCTCCCAGGTCTCTAAATGAAGCTTCAACAAATAACGGAAACAGCTCTCCAACACGTTAGTTTGAAGCCTAATGGATCAGAAGGTTGAGCAATTTAGCAACAAACGTCGAAAATGATGGGGGAAAGCAAGTAAAGCGTCTCTGCTCTCACGTTCTAATGCACCAACACCATATGTTGTTTAGCTATCATGGTGGTAAACTGTGTTTCCAGAGGACGGACACCATCAGGAGCAGGACTCAAAACCCTGTCCCTGAAACACTTCCAACAGCTCCTTTGTATGTCAGGGTGGGTCCTGGCTCGGGGAGAAGTTATGGGTTTGTACCGTATTGTCATCTGCCTCCTCTTATTTGATCCTTTTGGTTGCCCTTTTATGATAATTTTCTATTATGTTATCTCTGGTTCTGTTTATTATGTATCTTTGGCGTTTTATTATCTTGTATTCTTTTTGTTTTTGGTATCGTTTCCTGTGATCATTTCTTCCTCATTCTTTCATCTGTTTTGCTGTAGGTTCTGGTTTTGTTTCTGTTCTTTCTTTATTTTCTGGTCATTCCATAGTTTAGTTTCTTATTTTCTGTGATGGTTATTAGTTATACTGTACGTTGGCCACGTTCTGTTCTACTTTGGGTTATAATCGGTTCTATATTATTTCCCGTGTTTGTGATGTCCTATTCAGATTTGGTTCAAGTTGTGTTTACAGTCTTATTATTCTTGTGCTTTTTTTTTTTTTAAGTCTGTCACTCTGTTTCCTAGTTTGCCCTTTATTTTGTTCATGTTTCCTTTTGTTGGTCTGTGGGCACATTATACATTCACCATTGGTTTTCATTCACTGACTCCTCTTGCTTTTGATCTGCTTTGTTTTCACTCACACACTCTCTCTCTCTTGCTTCTCATCCCGTCTCTTTGTTTCACCAGACCACACCTCCTTCCAGAACCCTCGATCACACATGCACCTTGTTTCATCACCTGTTATTTAAGCTCTCACTTCCCTCACTGCGGTGCCAGCTTGTTGATCTTTGTATCTTGGTTCTAGCCCTGATCTTTTCTCGTTTGCCTCAGTGTTTTTTGACCTCATTCTGTTTTTCCGGATTTTGCCTTCTGCTGCTGCCTCTGATATTATATCTCTCTGTTCTTGACCACATATTTTTGCCTTGCCCTCAATGTGTATCTTTGCTGCGCTGCCTGCCTTTCTGTGTACTGGACCCTGGACTGTTTGTGAGATAAAATTTATTATTACATCTTAAGCATCATCTGAGAGTTTGCATTTGTGTCCACCCACCTACTGTGCCACACGACCACGTATCCTGACATTGTAGGCTGGACTCAGAGTCTTCAAGATGTCAGAACTCCTCAGTCTGGCGAGTCCAGCCGCTCCACTGCTTGAATCTTTAATTTTATTATTTCTGTCACTGCCCAGAGGTCATGATCACGTGGCGGATAAACCTGAGTCCCTCTTCAGCTCCACATTCCTGCTGTCAATAATAATAATGACTTGGATTTATAGAGCGCTTTTCAAGACACTCAGAGCTCTTTCTAAGTTGCATTATTCATTCACTTGCACATTCACACAAATCTGTGATGTAAACTACTAGCATAGCCACAGCTGCCCTGGGGCAGACTGACGGAGGTGTGGCTGCTCTTCTGCGCCGATGGCCCCTCCGACCACCACCTCATTCATACACAAGCTCTTTCCTATAAATAAGATCCCAAGCCACCTAAACTCATGGCCCCGGTTCAGCAGCGGACCACGGCACGGCTGTTTGGCGGTTCAGACTCATGCCTCACAGCAAGAAGGTCCAGGGTTCAAGTTCAACAACACCAAGTTCCTTCACACAGAGTTCTCTTCCAGGTCCCTGTTAATACTGGGAGACGGGAATATAAATACACAGTCAGAGACCCCAGAACCAAACTGTGCAATCTAAATGTCAATGATCACAGTCACTGAGGTCAGACACTTCCAGCTCCGTCTCCAGAGCTGGTGTCACTCAGCAACAAGGGTTCCTCAGACCTTAAAAGTTCACCAGTGTGCAGTGCACAGGTCAATTGTTTCAACAGGTCACACAGACACAGCTGCAGGTACAAGTCATTTCCATGAATAGACAGCAACAGTATCGAGCATGTGATGCCGTATTACAGTACTACTACTATCCAAGTACTACTGTGCAGGGATTATCCTCAGCAACCAAAGCAAAGGGACTCATGAGTAAAGTATGGTTACACATAGACGGTTTTGTCAGCGGGTAGTACGTAGACCGAAGTTCGTGGTAGTTCCGGCTGTTTTCACGGTGGAAAGGGGCGGAGCATTTCGCCGGCGTTTTGACCGCCGTAATAGCCACAAATACGTGGATAAAACGCCGGTAAATCCGCCGAATAAAGCGGCGTTTTGACGCTGTAGCATTTGGCACACGTCAGGCAACGGGGGTTAATACCCAGTTCTATCCTTTACAATCGCAGGTTAAGACGCGCGTGAGAACGGCGGTGTTCTGCTGCCACCGATAATGCTCTGTGTACCGCTGGATTTATCCAGGCAAATCCTGCATTACTCCAGGAACTTTTGCATATAGGCACCGCCCCCAGAGTATAATAGGCTGAAGCAGCAAGAATACATGCCTCTGTCACTGCAGGGGGAGGGAGATACTCAGCCTTTTCTTCTCTTTCCTTTTTCCCCTCCTCAACGTGTTGCTCCGTCTCCACCACAGGGCTACCCTCTGCTTCTGAACCAGACCCCTTGGTAAATCCTTGCCGCTGCCAATTTTCTTAGGAGGCATACTGGAGCTTCTCTGCAAAAATATCTGGAGCTGGCCGCGAGTGAAAGGCCTGCATGCAGCGCGCTAGCGTTTTTTATACTGACCGCCGCCTATCGGTCGTTTGGAATGCCGTTAACCAGGAGGTGGCGTTTAGAACGGCGTACTGTCCGCTACCGCCGCCGTTTTGTCTTCCTCTGTCGCCGGTTAAAACGCCCTTGAGGACGCCAATGTAGGCTATATCGCTGTTTTACACGCCGTTGATTAGGGATACAATGCTGGCCGCCAATTACGGCGGTGTAAACTGCGGCACTACAGGAAGGAGCAGGATGAAACGCGATTAAAAAGTATCAAACGCCGTTGTTCGCGTTGTCTCCGTCGTCACGCGAATTCTCTGGGAGCGCTCCCGGAATTATTCGACATGTTGAATAATTTTTTCGATGATTCCCGGTAAAGCCGGAACTAAGCCACGCCCCCTAGTGCCAGCGTTAACAATGGCGTGTGATCCTTAAGACGGCCAAAAACTCTTCCGGGACGCTTACGGGAGCTATTACCATCTATGTGTAAACGGGGCTTAAGTGTTATCACACCTAAAGTTTTACGCAGTTGTACCTTTGTGGCTGCTGGTGTGTGTCCTGCTGTCAGAGTGACAATCAGAAGCACTGTTATTTAAAAACTACGACACCACAGCAAGCGGAGAAGAAAACACGAACCTCTGCTCAACGTGTCAGTCAACTGATGCTCTCAGATATCGTTTGTCTGCTGAGCGTCTGACTGCATCATCATCATCATATCACACACACTTCATCAATAACACAGCATCCAGTGATCGATCACTGCTCCACTTAAAAAGAAGGCAACAGCCAATTGACTCGTTCAATCAGAGTGGAATATGTGATCCCTCATAATCTTCAGCTGTCAATCACAGTGAGCAACAACACAGCCGCGTCTCATTTTTCCAAACTCTTGTCACAAAACCACATTTATCCGCAAAAGTCTCAATGATGTGATTATGTATTAAAAAATAACACGTATTTTTGTTTCCAAACACAGTGTTATCAGGCTGGATGGTCAGGAATTGCTGGACACAAATGCACGGCTCGAACAGACAGCTCTGGTTGTAAAAAGGCTTTACTTGAGAGGATAGCAATGGTCGGTACGCAAGTAGACAGTCAAGAATATGCAGCAGTACAACAATCATCAGGCAGTCGGCATGGTCGAAGCAACGAGCTGGAGGTCAGGAACATACTATGAGACAGGCAGGACTATGGAACGCAGGTACAGAGCTGGAATAAAGGCACAAGGCACAACAAACTGGCAAGGGACAAACACACCCAGTGAGTTTATATAACCCCAGGTGGTAATCAGCAAATCAGAAACAGGTGTGCATGGAAAGAACCAGAACAAGGGCGTGGCCAGAGAGAGAGAGAAACACCCATCAGAGAGAGAGAGAGAGAGAGAGAGAGAGAGAAGTTGAGACAGACAGACCCAAGCAGAAAAAACCCAACAAGAGAAAGAACACACAGAAAAACAAAAACACAGCAAAACAGAAAAATAACAAAACAAACCAAAGAAAATAAAACAGAAAACCAGACAAAGATTCAAACCCTGACAAGAGTGGTTTATTTCATGTTAACAATGAAGACGTAGAGGCTTTTTAAATTTATTTCTGAAGCTGTATTTGCTTATTAGTGGCTCAATACCTGGCAACACCATAGCAGCAGCTAGCAGAAGAGGCTAGCTGGTTATTCTCCATTTGGACCAAAGATAATAGTTAGCTATGATTATTTTTGGTGGGACATTCTAGTAGATAGATCATGTCAGAGGAAAGAACGAGTTCAAAACCAGATTTCACCCATTTGCAAGGACTAAAAAAAAAGCTGAAGATGCGAGACGGCCAACCTGGAACGGTTTCTGTTTGACAAATATGTCCTAACTGCTGACAAATTAAAGTGTGTTGGACATACTGGATGTTCTTTGATGCAGTTTGGAGAAAACAAATCATCAGATGGACACAGATGAAGCAGTGGACAGTGGATTTATGCAGGAAGCCATCAGCTGGTGGTGTGTACCAAAAGGACTGTTAAATTCCAAAGATAAGGTTGGAAAAAGTGCCGTGGATGTTCTTGGATGCAGTTTGGACAAAAGAAATAATCAGATAATCATGGGTAAACATGGATTGTTGACTCACAGCTTTAAAAACACAATAAACAATAAAAAATGTGAGTCCATTTGATTCTTTATCGTCTCTTTAATTTGGGATTTCTGTGCACTGCGGCAGTGTACTTTTATTCTTACCATTTATTCTTTTTATAATTGGAGGTTATTTTGTTTCCTGCACTGATTCCTGGGAAAACCCTCCATGAACAGTTGTTATTACGCCTGCCAAGAATGCAATAAAATCTTTGCCGTTATTTATTTATTTGTCTGACTGTTAGCAAGATTACAAGATTGCATGAATTTTGACCACATTTTCACCACAGAAAGATATCAGGTCATGGAAGATTCCATTAAATTTTGGAGGTGATCTGGATCTGGATTCTGGATCAAGTTTCACTTTATATAGACTTTGAAGGATTACATTTAGCAGGATTACGTCAAAACGACTTTAAGGATTCTCACTAAATTTGTATGGAAAACTCCAGTGAATCTGGATTAGCGGACATCAGAAAGCTGCAATTGCTCTTGTTATCTTTATTATTATTATTATTAATAAACACATGGCATTTTGGCATATACGTAAGTCACAGTATAATATAAGTTGCAGGACCTCCGAAAAAAGTAAAAAGTAAAATACAGTAGTTTGTACTCTGTGCATCAATCAGCTGAACTGAGCGACACTGACTGACAGACATGATGCATTTTGAGCCCAATAGTTATTACAGCTAGTAATAGTGAGATTTATTTTCTTTCAGTCTGTCAATAGGTGCACGAGCACCGCTGGGAGGATCACACAGTGACCAGAGATTACAACAGTGTTCAGAAGGAGAAATCCACTGCACACCTGTAGGTGGTGCCCAAGAGCAAACATGATAAATGCGTGCTAATTCAAACAAGATTATATTTAAGAGTTTTAAACAAAATTACTTCCTGCTTGTTACAAAGTAAAAGTCGCTTCCTTTGTGGGCTGGAATATTCCATCCTGGCCATATGGAAAAGTCACATTCCCAAACTAGTATCACTCACAGAGAAATTCTTCCTTCTCCAGATGAGGTCCAGACTTTAGAAGTATGACGTAGTACTGACATGAAAAGTGAAACATGACAAACTTTGAGAGCAGCAGGTTTGGAAAAAAAAAGCATCATTAACCTCAGAGGTGATGGTCCAAAGATTAAAGCAGTGGGCTTGACACCAGAGGGTGCTCAGTACAAATCCCCCTCTGACAAGAAAATCACTGAGGGCTCTTCAGCAAAGTCTGGGTGTGAATGAATGTGCAGCCCAGTCTCACGTTTTTTTTTGTTTTTTTTTCGTGCTCCAGTGACGAAATGAGTCAAATTTTCATGACAGGGTTTTTTTTTAACTCACTATTCCTAACCCTACCCCTACCCCCGACCTGAACCTTAACCATAACCTAATCTTACTCTTTCCCCCCACCCCCACCCTAACCATAACCACCCCCCCCTTCACTTTTAATTTCGTGCAGCCATCATAGAATGAATTTGAATGAATTCATGATGCCGTGATGAAAATGAGGCGCTTTTTGTCACAATATCATGAACCAATAGATTAATGTCTGTTTCGTGCTGCTGAATCACGACTTGCCGTGAGACTGGGTTGGAATGTGAGGTGTTGCAGAATATTTACTCTCTCATGATCATTACTGCAATTTTCACTCCTTCCTTCCCGTTTTCATCCCTCCATCCATCATCTGATCATGTTTTTGTGGAGCAGCGGAATGGAACTCGTCCCAACACACAGTCACATGACTAAAGCGGACACATCGGCATTCAGTCATACTGACACAGACGTTCTTTCAATCTTTGGACTGAGAGGTTCAAACCTACGTGGGTCCAAGGACAACATGAGAAAAAACAGCAGGGATCAAACCCACAACCTCCTTACTCAGTGCTGCTCCAGCTTAGTGCATAATGAGTCCTCCTTTCCTCCACTACATCCCTCATCCTCTCCGTGAGCATCCTACCTGCTTTCCTTCCACACACACATGTATCCTCTTTGCATCCTCCTTTCCTTTCCTTCCTCCTCTTCCTGTGACCCGAGTTTCTCCTCTCAGTGTAGCATTAGTTTGGTTAGCGCCCGGCTCTAATCACAGCGTCTCATTGGGCCCTAAACGACACACGATTCCACCTCCAGGTTTTCATTTCTACTGCTCTTCTGCCCGCTGACGGATGGAGTGTGTTCCTGTCACGGTACAATAACGCAGGCGTGTCTTTAAGAACATGGCGTCTTTCCCATTAATTATTTTTTATTTCCTGTGGGTGGCTGTGATAAGAGCGCGCTCTGACCGACCCTCTTATCACGTTCGCTCTAATTCCATTAGCAGAACCCGACGCGGCACCGAGCATTCCCTGTGGCCGATCCGAGCACTCGAGCGCTAATAACAAAATCTGGATTTAAAATGTACGCCAGCTGGATATCAGGAGGGGGGGGGCGGGTGTGACCACGAGGCGCTCACTGCCCAGGATGATCATGCAAAAAGGACGTTGGTGAACATTGGCTGAAAGTGACACCAATTCATATCCACCAGTAGCCCCGCCCACCGAGCAGAGACGTGACCCGGTGACCTGGTCCAGGAACGACTGAGAATCCATCAGCTCGCGGTCCGTCGGGCTGCTGGGAGCAGAAGGAGCCATGGTGCTGCGGTGCCGGAGTGTGGTTATCTGCAGTGTGTGAATCGTGTTAGTGAAGCTGGCTTTGATTACAGAGCTTCATTAGGTTTCATTACAGCAGCGGCGGCACTCTGCAGTACATTAAAAACTCAAACAGCCTCCACTGTTCGGCGTGTGGATATTACCGCTCCGCATCTCTATTCAAAACTACTTTTTATTGCCAATTACCAATACTCGCCGCGCGTTAGTTAACGCTTTATGGTGCTTTTAAGGCTCGGCACTGTGGCACTCCAACACGCTCCATTGTGAATTATGGCTGTAATATTGCTGGAATTTTCTGTGTTGCCTTTGGAGGGCAGTTTGGGCGCCTCGTCAGCCGCTGAGTGTCACTGGGTTTAATAGGAAAATTGCAGTTACACACCATCAGTGTAACGTCTGACTGTTTGCTGCGTGTTTACACTGTGTGACCTGCCAGTTTAATCAAAAGGTGGAAATCACGCCGCTGTGCTTCACACGCAACAGTACTGATCTGAGAGAGAATCCACGGCGTGCTGAAGCGGGGAGGATTATTAAAGTTCTGCTCGCTCTGGATGGTCGCCCAACAGAACACACACTGTTGATGAACAAACACCAGCTTAACCTGCCTTTAAGAACTGGATCTTTTTTATTGCACCTTTAAGTCATAAATGTACAAACTGCAACCATTTCCAAAACATATAAGTGGAACAGTGAAGGAAAAATTCTGTCCAGGGTCTGTTTTTTTGTTGTTGTTTTTTGAGGTGGTGCTAAAGTCACAGTCCAATATTCAATAAACCAGTGTATAAAATTTAGCATAAGACTAAAAAATAGCCGAACTATGAGTCGTTTTAACATTGCCAACGAAGGACATTCCAAATGTTGTGCACAAACTGAATTTTTTGTCCTTTGCGCAGGCAGTTGTGGTTTTGTTGTCGCCTCCATCGATGCATATTGTGTGGATGTGAAACAGTGCAATGAAATGATGCAAAATTTTACCAACACCAAAACATACACTCTCTGTGAGGAAACATCTGGAGAGAGAAACGCTGCTGTCAAAATTAAATAACAATATGAGCAAAAAACAAAACAAAACAAAATAGAGCCTGGTTCTATGTTATTAGGTACAAATTTTAGTCTTCTTGTCCACACGGAAACTGAGCTTTCCCTGTACAATCTGTTTTTTGTTTTTTTTGTCGCTTTCAAAGTACACCCTTACGCTAAACATGAACAAAATTGGTCACCTGGTTCTTGAGATATCGCACTAACAAGCGAAAACGGACGGACATGCATCCTGTTCAGGGTGCAGCCTGCTTGCTGCCCTGCGACTGCTGGGATAGGCTCCAGCCCCCTGTGACCTATAACTGGAGTAAGCAGCAGGATAGATGGATGGATGGATTTTCAATTTCAATTTATTTTAATTTACATAGCGCCAAATTACAACAAAGTTGCCTCAAGGTGCTTCACACAAGTAAGGTCTAACCTTACCAACCACCAGAGCAACAATACAGGTGACAGTGGTAAGAAAAAAACTCCTCTGATGATGTGAGGAAGAAACCTCAAGCAGAGCAGACTCAAAGGGGTGACCTACTTGGGCCATGCTACTGACACAAATTACAAAACAATTTACAAAACAAGTATACAAGAAATGTTGCCGGTGCACAGGACAGGAGGGTTACAGAAACAGACACCACACCCATCTCATAAAATCAGAAAGGTCTTGTCTCAGAGTGATGCTGAAAAACTAATTCATGCATTTGTTTCCTCTAGGCTGGACTATTGTAATTCATTATTATCAGGTTGTCCTAAAAGTTCCCTAAAAAGCCTTCAGTTGGTTCAGAATGCTGCAGCTAGAGTACTGACGGGGACTAGCAGGAGAGAGCATATCTCACCCGTGTTGGCCTCCCTTCATTGGCTTCCTGTTAATGCTAGAATAGAATTTAAAATTCTTCTTCTTACTTATAAGGTTTTGAATAATCAGGTCCCATCTTATCTTAGGGACCTCGTAGTACCATATTACCCCATTAGAGCGCTTCGCTCTCAGACTGCGGGCTTACTTGTAGTTCCTAGGGTTTGTAAGAGTAGAATGGGAGGCAGAGCCTTCAGCTTTCAGGCTCCTCTCCTGTGGAACCAGCTCCCAATTCAGATCAGGGAGACAGATACCCTCTCTACTTTTAAGATTAGGCTTAAAACTTTCCTTTTCGCTAAGGCTTATAGTTAGGGCTGGATCGGGTGACCCTGGACCATCCCTTGGTTATGTTGCTTTAGACGTAGACTGTGTTTCATAATTATTGTATGGCCTTGCCTTGCAATGTGGAGCGCCTTGGGGCAACTGTTTGTTGTGATTTGGCGCTATACAAGAAAAAAGTTGATTGATTGATTGATTGATCTCTGGATGGAGCTGCACCTTAAACAGAGAGAAAAAACAGAATCACGCATCAGAAAGACAATAAATACAGTATAATTTGTCAATATTAAGCAACAAGAAAAACAGAAGAAATACTAAGGTGATCACCGGCCACTAGCCCTAAGATCACTCCACAGAACAGGGACACAATAAGAGAAAGCTCTATGTCCTGCAGACTTTTTATTCAACCTAGGGACACAAAGTAGTGGAAAGTAGTATATCTCTAATGTGGAGGTAAAGGACAACATAGGATCAAAAATTACCCCAAGGTTCCTCACTTTGTCAGTGTGATGTATGACACACGAGCATTAGCTGGTCAAATTGATCCCGATGTCTCACTGGAGCAAGAACCATCATTTCGGTCTTAGAGTTTAAAAGTATGAAATTGCTAGACATCCAGCTTTTCACTGATAAAAGGCAATCTTCTAAGGATGTTATGTGGATGAGATTACCAGCAGTTTTTGGCATGTATAACTGGGTATCATCAGCATAGAAATGAAAGGTAATCCCAAAACACCGTAACATGTGCCCAAGGGGTTCTATATAAAGAGAGAAAAGTAGGGGGCCTAACACGGACCCCTGTGGAACCCAAATTTTATGTCAGTAAGGTTAGAGGTAGTGTTATTGTACAAAACACAGTGAGAATGACTGGTCAGGTATGACCTCCACCATGCAAGGGCACTCCAAGTAATCCCAAAATGATTCTCCAGCCTATCGAGTAGAATATGATGATCCACGGTATCAAACTCAGCACTGAGATCTCACAGCACCAGAACCATAGTGGTGTCTGAATCCATTGTAAGCAGAAGATCATTCACCACTTTAGTGAGAGCTGTCTCTGTGGAGTGATATTTTCTAAAAGCAGACTGCAGTGGCTCAAAAAGATTATTCTCAGTAAGGTGGTTCATGAGCTGCCATGTAACCATTTTTTCCAGAATTTTAGAGCAAAGTGATAGATTTGATATTGGCCTATAGTTTTTCAATACACTAGGGTTAAGATTAGATTTCTTAAGTAATGGTTTAATCACTGCATATTTGAAACATTTAGGAACAGATTCAGAAATTAATGAGAGATTAATCATTTCCAGCACAGTCGGCCAAAGAATGGGCCACAGGTCCTTAAACAGTTTTGTTGGCGTGGGATCAAATAAGCGGGTTGTGCTTTTTGTAGATGTTGTGAGTTTCGTCAGCACGCCTAGTGAGATAGTATCAAATTCTGTAAATCTAGGTAATACCTCAGTAATGGCACCCACTTCAAAAGCAGGGTGTAGTGGCTGGGTTAAGGCATGCTGGGATATGCTCAACCTAATGTCTTCTATTTTCTTCTCGAAGTAATCCAAGAAATCTTGTGCTGCAAAAGGACAGTGACTTACAGGTGGTTGTCCATAAATAAGTGCTGCCACCATGTCAAACAAAAACTTTGAGTTATGCTTATTATTGTTGATCAGATCAGAGTAATACGTCCGCTTTGTAGCTAGCAGTGCATGCTTATAGTCTAAGATAGCATCACGCCACGCAAGGTGGAATACTTCTAATTTGGAACTACGCCATTTCCATTCCAGACCTCTAGTCTTCTGCCTGGCGCAATCATGTCGAGTGTAGTTTTGAGCGCTGAGTTTAAATTATCCACAAGACTGTCTACTGATTGGGCATTTTAAAATGTGAAAAAAACAAAAACGGCAGTGAAACTGTAAACCTAATAAGTGGGTGATCAGAGACCACCAGTGCGAGAGGCATGATGTCAATATTCAGGACAGCAATACCACATGCGAGAACCAAATCCAGGGTATTTCCACTAATGTGCGTCGAGTCCTGCATGCATTGATGAAATCCGAATGCATCCATAATTTCCATAAATGATTTGCAGCAGGGATCAGAAGGCTTATTTATATGATTGTTAAAGTCACCAATAATCAGAATGTAATCTGTACTAGTCGATAAATTAGAGATGAACTCACCAAATTCATCTAATAATTCAGAGTATGGGCCAGAGGCCCTATATACAGTGACAAAATACTACAGCTGATTTTTATTCTTCTGACCTTGGCAATACGTAGCATTGTGAGCAGAGCGGAGAATCAGATGCTCAAACGAATTATATTCGTGACTCCCAACAGCTAATGATCATTAATCAGCAATGATTTAGAGGACAGTGATCTTATGTTAAGGAGACCCAGACTAAGGACCTCAGTGGGATTGACAGTTGGACTGTTTGGATTTAGGAGTGGTTCCAGAGTAGCATATATAAGATGCCTAGGAGTAGGTTTAGGTTTGAGACATTCCATGTGGGTTGTAGGCAGCAGACACTAAATATTTGATATTGCTGGAACATCCAACGGGCCATCCTCAATTTCAACATCATCCAATGTAGTAATGGGTATTAAGTTTGCAAAACATATCCCTCTGTGATTTTTATGAATACGTCTGCAGAAACAGGCCACAGTCTCAACTTGTTGAATTTTCCTCCCTGGCAGAGAAACTGCACTATCACCATAGTGGATTTTCTGCACTAATTTCCCTGCTAAGCTAATGGATTCCACACCCACATTCATCATAAGCCTTGCAGGGTCTCTAATCACCTGCTCTGTGGCCTGCTGTAAAGTCCTAATGTTACCCTCCCTGTAGACCTCTATGTTTGCAGACAAGATGGCGGTGCCTTCCCCAGTAGGATGAAGGCCGTCCAACATCAGCAAGCCACGGTGGCCCCAGAATGAAGGCCAGTTATCAATAAAGCTAAAGCCTTAATGTCTACAAAATTGCACCAGCCACCTATTTAACAATGTCAGCCTGCTGAATGCCTCATCAGTACCCTGGGAGGGGAGGGGACCAGAGACTAAAGCCTTGCTATGGATGGATGTCATTCATTATGAGTGGCTGCGGTTACAGAGGTTGGGCTATGACATTCATCATTTCAGAAAAGTTCTGTATAGGCTGTCCACACGAAAACGCAAATCTGGCCTTTTCAGATTATTCACTCAGGGACTCTCTTTCAAAAAGTAGCAGTTTTGGGCTCTGAAAATGACAGTTTTCAGTGGAGGAAATGCTTATATGATACAAAACGTTTGGGGCTATGCATAAACGCCCGTTTGTGGGACTTAGAAAGCATCATTTTGACACACAGAAATCACTGCCATCTTGGCTTTAGACCAGGACTAACAAGGTTCACCAAGTTTGTCCCCACAGCTTGTCATGGTTTTTCATCTTTGACTAAAGTTTGAGAACTAAGCCTTGGTCTATGTCCATGAGAATGGCTTCATTAAACTGGACCCACGCGTTCAGTGCTTTTACTTCAATCCTCAACGCTGTTAAAATAACTTCTTTGTTCCAGAAACCTTCAGGGTGAAACTAAAAATATATATCTCACACAAGTTGTCACTGTTTTCTAACTAAGTCACATAAATTAATGTTCAGTAAAATAACAATTGTGGACTGATGTGAGGGTGTTTTTAGTACTACTGAAGGTTCCAGGTTCTCCTCCCACCTGGTTCTCTCTGTGTGGAGTTTGCATGTTCTCTCTGTGTTCGTGTGGACTCCCTCTGGGTGCTCTGGCAACTGCTACTTCCAAAGACATGCAGATTTCAACAACTAGAGACTCTAAAGTTAGGTGTGAGTGAGAGCGTGAATGAGTTTTTCTGTCTATTTGTGTCGGGTGTGCGGTAAACTGGCAGCATGTCAAGGGTGAACCCTGCCTCACAGTCAATGAACACGAGGACAGGCCCCACCCCCAACTCCCTCAGCTGGAATGAATGGGGTCAGAAGATCTGCTGACTCGCTTATAATGTACAGAGAAAAAAGTCCTCACCCTCAGCAGGAACTGAGCAGCTGAACAATCTGCTACCACAGAGGAAGGATTTTCTTTTATTTTTTAATTTTTTTTATGTACTTTTTTGAATCTATTGTGATATATTTTGAGTGACAAATCAGCCAAAATAAATGTCTCCTCATGGTTGCTTGAAAAGGCCCTACGGTGAAATCACAGCATCCTTCTAAAAAGTTCAAAGATTTTCCACTTAAGACCGCTTGGAGCGCCTCACTAAAAAGCAGACAACTCTGGAAAAAGAAACTGGGTGCGCCATTTTGTTTTTTTCTGGAGGTGGCTGCACGTGTCTCGTACAAGCTCTACTCTCATTTACTGCAACTAAAAAAAGATGCTTTCACCCTGAGGAAAAAAAAAACACGACAGAAAAAAAAAACACTTTTTAAAGTGAGATGGACAGCACGGTGGAGTTTTAAAATGCTGCTCACAGTGTTCCAGGACCCACGGCATTGTGTTATTTTGTTCTGGGTGAGTCACAAGCTCGTGGTGCTCACACAAACTATTTTCAGAGCTCTGCTGACTCATTCAGGTGTAAATTGCCCGTTTTCAGCCTTGGTGGCGACACGGTGACACATGGCGAAGTTGCTGCACTCATCATGGGAGTTTCCACGCGCAGACGGAGAGACAGATCAGCCGAGATGAGGAGGCAGGAACAGGTCTTCCTCGGCAAACATCACCTTGTAACTTTGCTGAGACGGGTCAGACTCACAGCACAGAGTGACAGGCGGTGGCGGCGGCAGCGGCTGGAACCTCCAGCTCTCTATTTGTTCTTTTTTCTGTGTGTAATTAGTGTTCCATTTAGAAGAAATCACAGCCAGTAGCTTGACATTTAATTTCCCTCTGAGCGCTGCTGTCATTATCTGCTGGATGAAACGAAGCACCGAGGACGCTCCGTGTTCAGCGGGCCAGCACAGCGCCGCACATCTCCAGGCCGCCATGACATTTAACAAAACACCAAACTGTGTGCTGACCACAAGTAGCCAAATCAATTGATTTAATCATCACATGAACAAATATTAATTAATTAAATGAATCAAAGTGTTTATACCCACATGAGACATGATTCTATATATATATATATAAAAAAAACCCCGAAACCACAAACTGTGAAACAGACAGTTCTCAGATTTACAGACTGAACGGTTTTAAAATATGTTCACGTGGTGAAATATTGCATTTAATTCTAAAGTTCACTGACCTATAAAAGCAACATCATGCATGCGTGCCATGAAAATCAGCCGGTCTGGAACGTTGGTGTCGCAGATTCCATCGATACGTAAACGCTAGAACGGTAAACTTCAAATGTGTCATGAATATCACTGAGCGGGAAACAGGCTGTCGTCACCATGAACACATTAAACACACAAACACATGTAGCTCAGGATTTCTGAGCTACATGCTAAGTAGCTAAGCTAACATGGTGAGTCACTGTAGCGAATGGGTGAGATGAGCTAGCATAGCTGCTCGCCAGATATTACAGATTAGGAACATCACGCCGTGTGACACATGTGACATGGGCAGCGTGTGAAGACGTATTTCTTTTTGAATTTTTGATCTGACATTTCAGACATGGCTGTGAATTCAGAGCGCCGCTGGCCTCCTCCGGCCGCCTGCTTCCAGACCCTGAGAGGATCAGCACCATGGCCAGAGAGAGTAAAGCTGCCTGAACGTGTTCCATCAGCTGAACGATGCTGAAACAGCCGTGACTCTGGCCACACCCATCACCGCCGAGCCGCTGCATCGGTTTGCCACCTTCAGATATAAGCTGTGATTGATTGGCCTCGTATAACGTGGCGACAAACGGAAAAGCCTCACCGTCTCTCAGTAACAATTACCCATCCCTCCACACCGGCTGTCAGGCTGTTAATTCATCTGTCATCATCCCACTTCTCCCAGCAGAACTGGGCTGACAGCGAGCCCAGTCTGAGTCACATGCCATCACAGCGCCGCTGCTTTTCATTAGCTCCACTTTGTCTTTCAGCGTGAAGGATGCTGGATTTCATTTTACACTTAAAACTCGTGTTTGTGCGACTTTCAGCTCAAATGCACATCAATACAAAGAAACAATTTCAACCCAAATCAACTCTGACACACAAAACAAGCGATTCCAGACACACAAACCAGACACACAGAGACACACACACACACAAAAACAACAAGTGCACCGTGAAGACTGGCAACAAACAAACTTCTTTCATCCAAAGCAGGGGGGTTAGACAGGGATGCAGTTTGAGCCCAACCCTCTTCAACATCTACATCAGCACCACAGGCAACTTCAACAAAGCTGTAAATGACCTGAGAGACGAGGCAATAAGGGCTTTTTATGACATCAAAAAGAACATCAAAGTAGACATCCCAATTCAAATCTGGCTCCAAATATTGGACTCCGTTATAGAACCCATTTCTCTTTATGGTTGTGAGGTCTGGACCCACTCGCCAACCAAGATTGAGCAAAATGGGACAAACACCAAACTGAGCCTCCGCATGCAGAATTCTGTAAACCCATCCTCTACGTCCAACGGAAAACACCGAACAATGCACGCAGAGCAGAATTAGGACAATACCCACTAATTATTAAAGTTCAAAAGAGAGCACTTCAATTTTATGAGCACCTTAACCCTATTCAGGACTTGGCAATAGCTTTCTCCATATTGTGCTCACTAAAGTCCTGAATAGAGTTAAAAACAGTGACCCCAGTACGCCCCATAAGAAAACCCTGATCCACAGAGAGACTGTAGAGAGACCCCCCTCAGCCAGCTGGTTCTACACAAACACAAACAGAGCCACCAAACACAAACCCTGTTAGACTAAACCAAATTATAAGAAAACAAAAAGAAAACTATGTGACGCATTGGAAAAAAAAAATCAACCAAAAACCAGAGTAAATTGGAATGCTGTCTGTCCCTAAACAGACAGAACTCAGTGGCAGAATACCTGAGCACTGTGACCAACCCAAAGCTCAGGAAATCCTTGACCATGTACAGACTCAGTGAGCACAGCCTGGCCGTGGAGAAAGGCCACCACAGACAGACCTGGCTCCCCGGAGAAGACAGACTGTGCACCCACTGCTCACAACACCAGGTGGAGACAGAGCTGCACTTCCTGACCACCTGCCCGCTGCACCAAGACATCAGAGACACGAACAGAGACACAGATCACAAACACCCAAACAGACTCTGACAGCAACATCAACAAACTTCACTATCTGTTGGCTGAAAGACAACAAACACAGCAACAAGGTTTGAAACACGAAAAGAAGGAACAAACCGTCGTAAACCCAAAACAGGAGATTAAACTGCTACGTCACTTCATCTACGTATAACAGATTTTATAGGGTAGTATATTTTTACACTGAAAACTATTATTTCTTTCCCACATCTCCTGTTTACACATTTATTTACTGTAGAATATTGTTAATTGTACGTACATCTACTTAATTTTTATATTTATTTTTTGCTCTGTGTAACACTTGGTTTGATAATGTAAACATGTTTCCTTTGTCAATAAAGCTTCACTGAAATTGAAATTGAATTGAGACACAGACACACAGTCACAGAGAGACACACACTCATTTCCTGACAAACCCTGGTACAGTTTCATCAACATTTTCACCTTTTTAACAGTTTTGTGCTCCGTTGTTTCTGTTGTACTCTGTAGCTGTGACTGGTGAAGTAACACACTGAGGACTCTCCAGGCACAGCCACTGGAATTATTTAGCTTTGTGAGCTTTGAAGCTGGAACACTTACCGTTACACTCTTTAAAATACAGACAGTTCAAAACAACAGCAGCAGAAGACCTCAAACCACGATTGGGCCTCGAACCGCCATTGGACCTCAAGTTCTCATCGCAATCATCAGACCTCATTCAACTTTAATGTCGGTTCACTTTGTAGACTTCAACTGGTCGGCAAAAATTTCTGTAAAACTGTTTTTCAGAGTGTCCTCTTTGGTCTGCAACAATCATTCAGATTTCAATGTTGGACGACAAAGTGACGGGGAGGTGATGGTCTAGTGGTTAAGCGTTGGGCTTGAGACCAGAGGATCCTCAGTTCAAATCCCAGCCTGACCGGAAAATCACTAAGGGCCGTTGGGCAAGGTCCTTAATCCCCTAGTTGCTCCCGGTGTGTAGTGGGTGCCTTGCATGGCAGCAGCCTGACATCGGGGTGAATGTGAGGCATTATTGTAAAGCGCTTTGAGCGTCTGGTGCAGATGGTAAAGCGCTATATAAATGCAGTCCACTTACATTCAGTTAATGCGTGACTGAGCTCAGAAAATTGACCGACTGCGTTTTTTTTTAAATCTGCAGCTTTTCACTCAACAAAATCAAGTTTTTGACGGCAAATAAAATGAACTGTATTTCTGTAACATTTTCCATCTGACACAGGCACACACACACACACACACACACATATGCACATGCACACACATTGATGTCAGCGTGAATGAAGATTCAAACCAAGGACCCTCTCTGACCCGAAGGCTCCATGAGTTCAAACACGGAGTTCTACAGAACTCAGATCTTCTTCTGTGGAGCTCTCTGGTTCAAACTGATCAGAGCGATTGGTGCCACGGGATTCTGTTGTTAAAAATAAAATAAGATCTGTTTCTACGTCAGCTCAAATAAATCCAACAACAAAAGAGGAAAATAAACAAAGAAATAAAAAGGTTCAAACTGTCACGTTTGAGAAACATCAGTGCGCCAAAAGAGTCCAGCAGCACTTCAACGGCTGCTGCGGTGGGTTTTTTTGGGAAATGTTTGAATGATGTCCCTCGCCACACTGCGGTTCTGTACTGCGTACGTCCACAGGGGATGATGGGAGTTTTGACAGCTCGTCTCCACCCTCCCGCATGACTTAGCATGACGCAGCGGAGCATTTCAAGGTTCAATTCCCCATGTGGCGGCTGGACGGCGGGGTGGGGGTGAGGCAGTCTGAGGGGCTGGACTCTGGGGGCAAAGGTCGTCTCCTGGGGCTGAAGTCTTCTCATTTACATGGCTCCTTGCTCAGTTCAAAGAGCGTCTTGGTGACCTCCACCATCTCTTCTGTCTCTTCTTTATCATCTCTTCTTTTTTTTTACTTTTCAAAAATATCCCGAAGCAGACGGCGTGATCCCGACTCGCTCCAGTCCAACAGTCAGACAGGTCTTAAGTTCAAACAAAGACACATTTCCACAGCTGCCTCATTCATAAATGCTAAGAGAGCACTCATTAGAGCGCCCTCTGCTGGCTGATGGTGGCCGGATTTCCCACCATCAGTTATCCACATTAATAATTAATGTCTTAAGAATAATCCAGTTTTACCCAAGATGGACAGACGAGGAGCATGAAGGTGATGTTTCAGGGAACATCACCTTCAATATATTGTCCAGCCAGTACTACAGGTACTGTTCCAGTACCAGAGGTGGGAACTAAAGCAGGTACCACAGTACTACAGGTACTGTTCCAGTACCAGAGGTGGGAACTAAAGCAGGTACCACAGTACTACAGGTATTGTTCCAGTATCAGAGGTGGGAACTAAAGCAGGTACTGTAATGAACAGTACTACAGGTACTGTTCTGGTATAGGCCCTGAGGTAGTAGTGTGGTGTGGGTGAGAGTCTACGACTCCTCCAGACACGACCAGGGCCCAAGTGTAGGTGAGTGGACTTGGACAAAGTATCTTCTCCAAGAACATGGAACAGTCTGAAACACACCTGGAACTGAACTCTGGTCTATAGGTTGGTAGTCCAAAACCTAAGCTGCACTGATACTATTTGCTATTTCAGTAAATATACACTTTAGACAGACAGATTTTTTTTTATAATTATATATTATTATTTAGTTTTTTCTGATTTTTTAACTTTACTTTGAAAATCCTGGTGATAAGCTTCCTGTTCATTTGCAGGTTGTTTGCGGTTAATGTTCTGGGAACAATAATGCTGTCTGTTTTGGGGCCGTGCTCCCTCCTCTCGAGGGGATGTCGAGCACGACTGATCTGCATCCTGATCCCGATCCCTCTTCACTGTAATCTCCGCGAGACTCCCATTCCGCTTATTCCTCATTAAAATTTTATCAGCCGTGGCAAACTGCAAAGATTAGCGGCGGCGGCGGCTCTCAGATGCTTCATACGGTTATTTATTGTTGCGGCTCATCCGGGCTTATCTGGTCCCCAAAGCAAAGTTCCCATCAGATGGCAAAGGTCATGAAATCTGATCTCCCAGCATGCAGGGCATCAAGAGGAGCGAGTGGAGCGTTGAGTTTGTCTAAAGTGTTTCTGCCCACGTGTTAATATCGTAATACTTTAATATCATAAACTTTTGTTCTGCCCTGTTGATTTCTCCAAGCGGCTCATGAATATGCTCATGCTGAGTTTAGACACTCTGATTCGCTGATCTTTTTGAATAATTACAAGCAGCGGCCTCACAGGTTCGACTATGCCAACGTGGAAGACGTCGCTTCCAAGACTACAGCCGAATACTTGTGCTCCTGTACAATAAGGAAGCAAAAAGGGGGTACGTCACAATGCATAGAGTGCACATGGTGGATCTACTACCTCCACAGGGTGCAAATGGGTAGCACGACGATATCCCATGATGCAGCTTGAGCATGGTAACGGAAGAAAAAGAATTTCAGGAGAAAATTCCAATAAGTTTGCAGACACACAGGGAGATGACAAAGGTGCCTGAGGCATCATACAAATACACATCAGGACCCGTTCACATTTCATCGCATATGTTCGTGTAAACATCTGTGTCATCTATAAACATGTGGGTCAAAGCACAGGTAAGATGGTTGCAGTGTAGTACGTCTCAGTTGTGTTCTACTACTTACTTGGTTACATTTAATATAGTAGTGGTTTTTAATAGTATGTACGATGTGACCAACATTAAGTAAATATGAAGTGTTTGGATACAGGGCTTATTTATACCCAAACTACCTAACAACTTCAACACGCTCATTTTACAACATTTACCGACATGTTTATTAGCCAAGTTAGGCTACACTAGTATAGCTAGCTCCATCACTACGTGATAAAAGGTAATCACCTGAAGGAAAACTATTTGTACGATCCAGCTGTCTGATACAAGAGACTCCAAACAGCATCAATCAGTTTCTGGAAATGTTTAGAGTCCAACAGCAGGATTTTATGAAATGATATTTTCCTGAAAATTCAGTAGGTATATCTTATATATTATATTCCAATTCTAAGGTGAAACTCTGCTAGTATACCAAGATATATCTAAATATCTAAAAAGGAAGAGTAAAATAGAAGAGTACAAAAGAGTAGAGTAGAGCCACTTAGGTGCCTGGTCTTGAGAACCAGGGATGGTGACACGTGACACGGTTAGGTGAAACATCATAGCAATGAAACAATAAACCCTTTTCCTCCAATAAACATTTTTCCAAACTACTTTTTTTTGGTTTGTTGCTGCTGCAGTTGCACAGCGTGAGGACGGCCGCAGTCGTGCTGCAACGTTCAGCTTCTTTACAAACAACAAACAAACTGAGAAATAAAAATTGTCTGTTTACAAACAGTAAAATTCTGTTGAAAACTCAGTCATTAAGGCAAAAAACAGCAGGTGACACCATCAGTGTCCTTCGATTTGTCCTCTCTTTGTCCACATGTGCAATCTGCACATGGACAATGTCTGCATCTGTTTTGAAGACGGGACGGCTTTAGGAAGCAGCATTTTTGCAGCTTTGTCACATTTCTCACTAAATCCTCCTGCTGGCTGAGCTGATATTATTTTTACTGATGAGGACATTCAGGACGTTTACGGATATTAGCAACAATGTTCTCCTTTCAGTGTGGCGAATGGAAGCAGCTCACAGCTTCACACATCGCTGCTGAAACATCAAATTGATGTTCTGTCACCGCACCGCTAGCGTGCACATCACACCTGCCCAACAAACAAATCAGCAAACAATATTTAGAAATTTCAGGCGTCTTTGTTTAAAAATTGCTGCAGTTCTTCCATCTGATGTTATAACTATGTTCTTCCACCTCGAACTGACAACCATCGACATGAAGACACTCGGGCTGACGCCACGAGCGGCTGTGACTAGAGACACATTTGTGTGCTGCTGCACCAGTCACAACTTCCTGGTAATTTAGCAGATTACTCAATAGTGCCTCATTGGGCTCCGGGTTCAAATCCCACAACTGCCACATTTCTCCATGTAATGTGGAGTTGCATCAGGAAGGGCATCCGGCGTAAAACCTGTGCCAATTCAACATGCAGATCCACCTTGGATTTGCTGTGGCGACCCCGAGTGCAAACAAGGGAGCAGCCGAAGGGACTTACTTTTACTCAATAGTGCCTCATTGGTAAAATCAGAGAAAACGTACACTGAATTAAACTGGAATGATGCCCAAAGTTCTGCAGCTGTTGCTGCATTATAAGTGTTCATTTGTTCCCTGTCTTCCTGCAGGGGTGGGGCCAATATACAAACAGAAACACTTGTCTCCACCCCCAACCAGGAATCACAAAATCACTGTTTACCTCGAGATGTTAGGGATCATCTACAAACGGGTCTCACAGTCTGAAAAAGAGAGCTGTTGGTCCACCTGAAAATTAGCTGGTTCTGACAGGTGGGTTTGTCAAGGATGTTAGGACACAAATGTGAGGCTCACACAAACAGCTGTGGTTGTAGAAAGACTTTAGTGGTGACAAAAGTAGTGGTCGGTACACGGGAAGGCAGTCCAAAAAACACAGCAGAGAGCCAGAGAGAGTGAGAGAGAGAGAGAGAGAAAACCCCCTCACCAAGAACCAAGAGACAAACAAGAGAGATAACAACAGACAGACCCAAGCAAAAAAATCCCAACAAGAAAATGAACACACAGAAAAGCAATACATAAGCAAAATGGAAAATAACAAAACATACCATAAACAAAACAGAAAACCAGACACAATATCAAACGCTGACAGGTTCAAAATCCTTTACTGAGTAAGACTGATGCCAACTTAGAAACTTAATTTGAACAAACTTTATTTGTGTGTTATTAAAGGAATTTAATTCGGTTTTCTCTTTTTTTTCATGAGTGGATTTTAAGTTGAACATTTTTTTCTTCACGTTGGAGCATTTTCTGGGTTGAGCGCCATGCTGGAGCAGACCATGGGCTGTGATCCAGATCAACAGCATATCACACGCGACCTGCTGTGAGTCAGCTGCAGAAACGCGGTTCATCCTGCTGCCGGCTTCAAGCCCTGGTCACACGGCACTAATGGACACCGAAGCTAAAACAAAACAAGAAATCTGGACTTACGATGACTTTCAGAGACATCGTTTAACCGTTGTCCAGCTTTGTTTCTGTAGCTGATGCTTCGCCAAAATTTTCAAACTGTTGAAAAATGTGAACAAATCCTTACGACAATTTCAATTCGTCTATATTCCATTTTGCTTTCTATCTTGACTGTTCCTCATCGTTTGCGTAGTTCCCGTACAATCAGCGTTCTGTCTGACTGTCGTCCAACTTCGTCCAACCTCCAGCCTCTCAGCGTCTCTGGCTAAGACGTGCGTGCGCACGCACACATTGTGGAGACAACGGAGCTGCAGGTGGCCATGGACAGCTCAGACTCACTGCAGAAATGATCACACGCTGGTGCTTCATTTTGATTTAGCATCAAGGTCGGTGTTTGCTTCATTTTACTTTTGTTAGTTTCGGTTTCGTTTCAGTCTTTTATGCACTCTGCACTCGCAGGCTTTCCGGTGATGGGAGAATTCCAGGCTCATTCATCCACTTTTCCTTGACGATTTGTGACTTTGGGACTTTTTTCCTTCGTTCAGCTAACGCCAGGTGCTGTGTGACCGGGCCCTCACTCGCGCACAGATGCTGATGTCGACACAGAATGCTGACCCGCATTGACAGAGACAAAACGTCGCTCACACCGACCCCGCCCTCCTCAGATAAACATCACAATGCGGCTCGGCCTGAGCATGGAGAGTGGTCCGGCCTGGTTCTGCTGAAGAGCTGCCGAGGTCAGGATGGGTGCCTCCGCTAACGAACTGATAACATCAGCGAGAGACGAAGGAGATGCAGGGCAGTGTTCTGGTCAAAGTGAACACATGATTGTTTGCAGTCGTGACCTTTCACCTGAGTGACCCATCACAATAAAACTGGGAACAAATATCTTCAGTGAGACTGCTGCCTGAAGAAAACAGCTTCTGATGCACAACTTGAGCTGAGCATGAGAAGTAAACGTGAGCACATGAAGCCGTCAGCTTTGAGGGCGATGACAACCAAATGTAACACACAGCACGTTTTTCTGCTTATGTGTCCAGGTTGTCCACAAAGATCACAGCATCATCTGCAAAGGATGGATCGGTGCGCAGCCCTGAGGTGACGAGATTTCATTTGATTTATTTTGAACATAACAAAAGAAAAAGTAAAACAACAACAGATGATACAAAGTTCGTTCAAAAAGGAGTGAGAAGAGGTCAAAACTTATCGACTCCCATCCCTTCTCCTGATATGTGCTCTTTAGTCTTCTGTGTTCTTCAGCAGGTTTCAGCCTGCAGTGGCAAAAGCTCATCAGAGATTCACCATCGAAGCTCCTCGGCTTCGTGAACCACTCTTCACTCGTGTCCGTCCCTCTGGATCGATTTCCCAAAAAGCCGTATCTGTGATCAATCTTCCTGAAGTCACAGCGATGTGATCCCAGACTCTGGATCCAATCAAGAGCCCAAAACAACAAAAAAGGCGGTAATTTCCCGTGGGGGAGGGGCTGTACGGTGTCTGTTTGTCCAATAAAACAGCAGCCGTTCAATAATGCACAACCTGCGGTTCTGTTAATAGGGTTTGTAGTGGCAGTAATGTACTTTCCTACATGGCTGATGGACATTATGGACGGCTAAGTCCGCCTGCCAGATATTGATCCACCTTAATACCCCTGATGTCCCATCGGCCCCGAGCACTGAGCCTCGACCCCGAAACCACACACACACACACACACACACCTGACGTGTTTGCGTCTGAAATATTTATTGTACTGGTTAAAACGGAGCCAGCCTGATTCATCCAGTGTGAGCTGCTCGCCAGACTTGCTGTCTGTGAACCTGATCAATCACAGGACAGACCGCCGTCTTCTGCTTACAGCAGGAACCACCTTAGAATGAGTCTGTGGCGAGGGGCATCACCACACGCAAAGAAGGCACGTTCACCTGCATAGGGATTCTGCCTGTGCTGGTTTCTCTACCAAATATTAAGGTCTCTTTTTCTATTGCATCAAATATGTATTTCATATAATAAAATGCAAATTAATTATTTAAAAATCATACAATGTGTTTTTCTAAATTCATTTTTTTCTTTAGATTCTGTCTCTCACAGTTGAAGTGTACCTATGATAAAAATGACAGACCTCTGCGTTCTTTGTAGGTGGGAAAATTTGAAAAATCGACAGAGGATCAAATACTTATTTGCCTGACTGTACGTGCTACCTTCACACGCCGTGAAGTGACTCAACAGGATGTGATGGAGCCACACTGGGAACCAGTTTGGGATGAATTTGTGGTTATATGCACACAGTCGCTATTAGACTGGACTTTGCTTGATGAAGGGGACAGGCATCAGAACGGGCAAATGTCTGATCTGGAACCAGCACTGATGACTGGGACTTGAACCGTCACCTCCTGGTTGTCTGTCAGTGTGAACTCGGGTCAGGTTTAAACCCTGCTTGTATTATTTTTTATATTACTATCTGGTGCTGTATAAATAAATTCCATGTCATTAATCTGAAATGTCTATAATGTTATCTGAATACATTAAGAACATGTAAAATAATTTCACTAAATACAGGTGATGTCATTTCACTAACTGGTGTCATTTTTTTTAAGTGTGTTTGTGTTTGATGTCATAAAGTAAAACCAAGTTAAAGGTCGACACGTGGAGAGACATCAGTCTGGGTTATTGATAATTATCCACATTAGGCACCTGTCATGCTAATCCGGCTAACTGACAGAGGAGAGGGCTTGTGTCGGTTAATCCAATAAGTGAAGCTTCTTCTGTCCTTCAGTCTCGTTAGTCTGATAATTAAGACGAATTGCTGGAGCGCAGCTTCAATGAGCTTTTACATATTTAGCAGCCAGCTTCTGGACTCTGGTTCTGCTGAAGGATCCAATCAAAGCGCCTGATGGTTCGCAGCTTCAACACGTGGCTCATGGAACCTGGGTCGATTCCGTCAGGGACATGAGTGTCAATTTCATGCCCCCCCCCCCCCCCCCCCCAAAAAAAAATAATACTTTCAACATCAACTCATTATCTTTAAATGAATTTACAACAAATCAACTTTTAAAACAAATTTCTGTAGAAAACAAATGTTTTTGTATCTCAGATGACTGTGTGTGTGTGAACAAAGCTCTGCCTTAAATCATCCTGAAGACGCAAGTCTGAACCCGGACAAGATTTCACGTTTCCTTTTTGCATTTCTTTTGCTTTTTATGTTAATTTCCATTTTCTTTATTATTCAGTCCTTTTATATTTTTTCTTCCACTCTTTAGCTTTTCTCTCACCTCACTCTGTTCTTATTTCTCTTTTTCATTTTCTTTTCTTTTATCATCAGTTCATATTTTTTTTTTTTTTATTTTCTTTGTCTCACATTTTTTATTCTTTATTCCATCAGAATTTTTCTTTCTTGTCCTCATACAATAACAATCCTTTCTGTACTTTCCGAGTACCTCGGCCCTTTCTGTACTTTCCGAGTACCTCGGTCCTTTCTGTACTTTCGACGTACCTCGGTCCTTTCTGTACTTTCCGAGTACCTCTGTCCTTTCTGTACTTTCCGAGTACCCCGGTCCTTTCTGTACTTTCCGAGTACCTCGGTCCTTTCTGTACTTTCCGAGTACCTCGGTCCTTTCTGTACTTTTGGCATACCTCGGTCCTTTTTGTACTTTCAGCATACCCCGGTCCTTTCGACATACCTCGGTCATTTTTGTACTTTCCGAGTACCTCGGTCATTTCTGTACTTTCAGCATACCCCGGTCCTTTCTGTACTTTCAGAGTACCTTGGTCCTTTCTGTACTTTCAACGTATCTGGGTCCTTTCTGTACTTTCAACGTACCTCGGTCATTTCTGTACTTTCCGAGTACCCCGGTCCTTTCTATACTTTCCGACTACCTCGGTCCTTTCTGTACTTTCCGAGTACCTCGGTCCTTTCTGTACTTTTGGCGTACCTCCATCCTTTCTGTACTTTCCAAGTACCTCGGTCCTTTCTGTACTTTTGGTGTACCTCGATCCTTTCTGTACTTTCGGCATACCTCGGCCCTTTCTGTACTTTCCGAGTATCTCTGTCTTTTCTGTACTTTACGAGTACCTCAGCCCTTTCTGTACTTTCCGAGTACCTCGGTCCTTTCTGTACTTTCCGAGTACCTCAGTCCTTTCTGTACTTTCGACGTACCACACTGAATCTTAAACTTGTTTTTTTTTTATGTAATTGCAGGATCACAGTTGTCGTTCCAATTTAACTGGCCACTTTAAAGTTGTTTTTAAAGTTGGTCCCTGCTGGATGGATGAAGGAGCTGAAGAAGAGTGATGTCACTGATGCAGGTAGCGTGGCGAGGCCAGATGGTAGCAGCCGCGGCGCTCTGCCTCACTGATTAGCAGTGAGCAGACAAAGAGCGGCCATGTTTCACTTGTTCATCACTTAAGTGCAGAGCCCAAGGTGGAAGCAGGGAGATTTCCTCGGGGAAATGTGCCTCCCGAAGATAAGGCCGAGGCCCGGATAGCTCTCCGGGGGTGGCGAGGTACGACGAGGCTGCCGGGGGATCCAAACCTCTGAAGAAAAACAAAATGGAAGAGGGAAGAAAAGGCTCCGTGGTGTGGAACGCAGACAGCGGCAAACAACTCCGAGTCGAGCAGTTAAAGTTTCCTTTTCCTATTAACTCCAAGTCTGTGGAGACAAAAGTCGGCTCTGAAGTTTGTGAGTGAAAATGTTCGGGTTAGTTTAGAGAACCTCAGGAGGCCACCACCATCACCGCCAGAACAATGACTGTAATATGCTGCATCTGACCTCTGACCTCTGGCTGCTCTGTAATTAAGACTGTCTGCTGCACATGCCGAATAATGCTGCTGGAGCGAGCAAACGGACAGCGAGCGCATGACAACTAAAGTCACACTTATTAAGTCGTTTGATTTGTTACTTTAAATGAGACTATTATAGTTTTTTTAGTTTGTTTGTAGATGACAGAGTGGAGAAACACATCCGGTTCTACCCCAATCAGAAACCTTGGATGACCAGGGAGGTAGAGCAGCTGCTGAAGGAGAGAAACTCCAACCTTCAGGCTCTCTACAGCTCATCCGGCACCAACCAAGGACTTCCGCAGGAGGATCCACGACCACCTGGACACCAACAACAGCAGGCAGCCATGGATAGTGGTCCCAGCGCCTCTTCACCCTCTACACCTCTGAATGCACCTCTGACTGCACGCCGTCCACACCAGCAACACCTTCATTAAGTATGCAGATGACAACACAGTGTTTGGCTGTATCACTGGAGGAAATGAGTCTGCCTACCATGGAGGAGGTGGAACAGCTGATGGTGTGTAGAGAAAATAAGCTGCTCCTGAACACATCCAAAACCAAGGAGCTAATCATAGACTTCAGGAGAAACCAGACAGACATTCAACCCATTATCATTGGGGGGGGGGGGCCCTGTGTGGAAAGAGTCAGGGACTTCAGTTTCCTGGGAGTCCACACAGAGGAGAAACTGACCTGTGACAGGAACACCACACACTTGGTAAAGAAGGCACAGCAAAGACTCCACTTTCTAAGAATCCTCAGGAAAAATAACATCAGCCAGAGATATCTGGTGTCTTTTTCCACTCTACCATGGAGAGCACCCTCACATACTGCCTCTGGACATGGTTTACCAGCTGCACAGGGGCAAACAGGAAAGAGCTCCACAGAAGATCACTAGGTGCCCTCTACCCACACTGGGAGCTCTTCATGGCTCTTACTGTCTCAGGAGAGCCAACACCATCCTAAAGGACTCATACCACCCTGGACAGTCTCTGTTTGAGTTGCTGCCATCAGGCAGACTGTACAGAACCATTAAAGCAAGAACAAATAGACTGAAAAACAGTTTCTACCCTCTAACTGCTGTTAGAGCTTTGAATGACACTGGAACCAAACAGCCAGGTCACATGACACGCTTAGAATGAGGGAAATATTTGTTTATGTGCAATATCCACAGTTTTGTACTTACTTTTCTCTTTTTTTTATATGTAATCTCTTTTCTGCTACTATGTTCTAATTGTTTTTCTTTTTTATTTTGCACTTTGAACATACCTTTGCCATTCTGATAAATTTTATGTTTATCGTCTTTTGTTCTCCAGACCTTTTAAGTCTGCATGTGGTTTACTCAGGTTTATATTTACACTGAAAGGCTGCACCTTACCTTTCATTGTACATGCTACAATAACAATGAAGAATCCGTCAAGTTGTTGTTATTTTAGCTGTCTGTCACTGTAAACAAACTGAACGTGAGCTCAAAATTCAACATACAGAACTTTGGAGTTAACACCCACAAACTGTGTTTGCTTCAGGTGCGCACCATTACATGCTAATTCATGAGGGTCGCAGGAAAACTATCCAGAGTTGATTTCAAGTCTTACATGTTCCTCAGTTCTAGATTCAATTCTATCTATATCCAGTTAGCTTCATGTTCAGTTTCACATTCCATTCGTACTTCATGTACATTTAGCTTCACGTTCATTGAGTTAAGTGTTCACTTAGCTTCACGTTTCGTTAGCTTCACGTTCAGTTTCACATTCCATTAGCGTTACACTAAGCCTTACATTCAATTAGCTTCACATTCAGTAAGCGCTATGTTCAGTAAGAGTTAGCGCTGTTACACCTCACAGCGGGTACGCTTGTACGCCGTCCATTAGGTGCACGTTGGGGTCACAGAGGTCACCTGCAGATGGTCTCTCTGCTTGTCGGCGGCGTTCTTTAAATGGTGCATTGGTCCTTTAAGGTATTAACAACGTCGGCTGCTGGTTTTCTGTCCGAGCAGTGCTCTTCTGGAACACTGAGATTCAGTTTTAACTCACTCACTTTAAAAAAGTAATCTGCTGCTGAAACGTCGACCTCCATTACTCAAAGTCAACTGAGCACAAAATGAACACAGACGGAGACGCCGGGGTGCATCGTTGCCGAAATTGAAATGAATGGTTTTTCTAATTGGAGCACGTTTGTTAGCGTGACACCTCACCCGTCCCGCCATGGCTCCACGCCTCCTCTGATTGGCTGATAGCAATCAAAGGTAAAAATGACATCACATGATGTCAGAGTACTTAAAGATCTGACACTGTTTGTCACCAACAGAGATGCGTGCAGCGAGTCGATGTGATGAAATCACGACACGTGAAGTGATGAAAGACAGTTTAAAAACCTCATTATGGACGTCGGCACAGCCCTTTTACTGGGAGGGGGTGACCCAGTGACACCTCACAATCAATGACCTTGTGTGTTTGGCATTAAAACTGATCATTCGGAGAAAGAATGGAGATTTTTCGAGTCTCAAGTGTAAAGGAAACATATGTGCACGTCAGACAGCTGGTACCACAGTGTTGCTGGCGCCTCCATCAGGATGCAGAAATGTGTGACAAGGAGCTCGTTTTGATGAAGCAGGACGCTACATCTATCGAAAGCAGATCGTTCTCAAAAGCTGAGCGAGCACACACTAAGGAGATGAATGAGGGAAGCCATCAAGACACCTATGAAGACTGTAAAGGCCTGTCAAGATTTGATCATTTCTGAAACATTAGAAATTAAGTCAGACTGATTATTTTACGATTATGATTAGAGCCTGAGGTCAAAGGTTAACGCCTTCCAATCATCTGTCTGACGGCTGACTGACATTCAAGATCATTGAACCGGGTTACGTACTGAGCGTGATGAGGTGACTAATGACCACGCTTCACTTGGTTTTATTGTAAAAGTGACATTAAGTGGATTATGTGGGACGTGAACCCTCACATACTGTATAACCAAATGTAAACCTCCTGGCTTCCACTCGACGTCGTCTGAATGTGATAAACGTGGCGTCAGAAGCAGGAAGTGAATATGATCATATTTGTGTGGTGCAGCTGGCAGTCGTTTATCTGCTGTTATCTGATTACCAACGGGCTGAGTGCTGTTTGAATTCAGCATCACTCAGCGGCCGCCATTAGCCAGAGACCTGCTCACGGTATTTTCTCTTTTAGTGCCATTAGGAACCATCTGTCCGCTATAGTGCTGCCTGCAGGTGCGTTCTTATCATCCGTGTTTGTCTGGACTGGAGCCATGCTCAGACTGCTGTCATAACAACTGTAACCATCAGGGGGTGCTGTGGAATCAAAAGCAAGATGGCGAAGTCACGTCCACTGATCTCTATATACAGTGAGGAAAATAAGTATTTGAACACCCTGCGATTTTGCAAGTTCTCCCATTTAGAAATCATGGAGGGGTCTGAAATTTTCATCTTAGGTGCATGTCCACCGTGAGAGACATAATCTAAAAAAAAAAAAAAAAATCAGGAAATCACAATGTATGTTTTTTAATAATTCATTTGTATGTTACTGCTGCAAATAAGTATTTGAACACCTACTAACCAGCAAGAATTCTGGCTCACACAGACCTGTTAATTTTTCTTTAAGAAGCTCTCTTATTCTGCACTCTTTACCTGTATTAATTGCACCTGTTTGAACTTGTTAGCTGTATAAAAGACACCTGTTCACACACTCAATCAATCACACTCCAACCTGTCCACCATAGCCAAGACCAAAGAGCTGTCTAAGGACACCGGGGACAAAACTGTAGACCTGCACAAGGCTGGGATGGACTACAGGACAACAGGCAAGCAGCTTGGTAGAAGACAACAACTGTTATGATTATTTATTAGAAAGTGGAAGAAACACAAGATGACTGTCAATCTCCCTCGTTCTGGGATTCCATGCAAGCTCTCACTTTGTGGAGTAAGGATGATTCTGAGAATGCTCAGAACTACACAGGAGGACCTGGTCAATGACCTGAAGAGAGCTGGGACCACAGGCACAAAGATTACATTAGCAACACATGATGCTGTCATGGTTTGAAATCCTGCAGGGCAACAAGGTACCCCTGCTCAAGCCAGCACATGTTCACCAGTGACCATCTGGATGATCCAGAGGAGGCATGGGAGAAGGTCATGTGGTCAGATGAGACCAGAACAGAGCTTTTTGGAATCAACTCCACTTACCATGTTTAGAGGATGAGAACAACCCCAAGAAAACCATCCCAACCGTGAAGCATGGGGGTGGAAACATCATACTCTGGGGGTATTCTTCTGCAAAGGGGACAGGCCGACTGCACCGTATTGAAGGGAGGATGGATGGGGTCATGTATTGCGAGATTTTGGCAAACAACCTCCTTCCCTCAGTAAGAGCACTGAAGATGGGTCATGGCTGGGTCTTCCAGCATGACAATGACCCCAAACACACAGCCAGGGCAACTAAGGAGGGGCTCCGTAAGAAGCATTTCAAGGTCCTGGAGTGGCCTGGTCAGTCTCCAGACCTGAACTCAATAGAAAATCTTTGGAGGGAGCTGAAACTCCAAACCTGAAAGATTTGGAAAAGATCTGTATGGAGGAGTGGACCAAAATCCCTGCTGCAGTGTGTGCAAACCTGGTGAAAATCTACAGGAAATATTTGACCTGTGTAATTGCAAACAAAGGCCACTGTACCAAATATTAACATTGATTTTCACAGGTGTTCAAATACTTATTTGCAGCAGTAACATAGAAATAAATTATAAAAAAAAATCATACATTGTGATTTCCGGAATTTATTTTAGATTTTGTCTCTCACAGTGGACATGCACCTAAGATGAAAATTTCAGACCCCTCCATGAATTCTAAGTGGGAGAACTTGCAAAATCACAGGGTGTTCAAATATATATATATATATATAAGGATTAAACAACGAGAAGCCATGCATTATATGGTTTGAATGCACGACGCACAGTCTAAAACACCACGACGCGAAGAAGTGCATTCAAACCATACAATGGTCCCACACAGTGAGCTAACACACAAATATTTATTTGAGTTAACAGAACTTGATATGCGTAAGTATTTGGGACTATTTTATGTCAGTCTCAAGATATTTTCATCCTTGGCAACCATTCTCTTCTTCTTTTCTGTCTTCAATCTTGTCCAGTTCGTCCGATGTTAAATCTTTATGCTGTTGCTTTTGCTGTTCTTCTCGTTTGCTCTCCTCCTCTTCCCATTCCTCAAACGTTTTATTTTGGCCAAAAATATTAAAATTCACTTGGAAATCCATGTTTTATCGTGTTTCTGTCATTTACCTGTCAAAACACAGCTGATCTGCGGCAACTGATTTGTGCATTGCTATGGTGACGACCAGAGCTGAGTGATATTACAGTGACTTAACTCACCGAACTACGTGTGCGTATACATGAAAATAATGCACACCAGTTAGACATGGAATTCTCACTGAACATGGTATACACTCAACAAAAATATAAACACAACACTTTTGGTTTTGCTCCCATTTTGTATGAGATGAACTCAAAGATCTAAAACTTTTTCCACATACACAATATCACCATTTCCCTCAAATATTGTTCACAAACCAGTCTAAATCTGTGATAGTGAGCACTTCTCCTTTGCTGAGATAATCCATCCCACCTCACAGGTGTGCCATACCAAGATGCTGATTAGACACCATGATTAGTGCACAGGTGTGCCTTAGACTGCCCACAATAAAAGGCCACTCTGAAAGGTGCAGTTTTATCACACAGCACAATGCCACAGATGTCGCAAGATTTGAGGGAGCATGCAATTGGCATGCTGACAGCAGGAATGTCAACCAGAGCTGTTGCTCGTGTATTGAATGTTCATTTCTCTACCATAAACGTCTCCAAAGGCATTTCAGAGAATTTGGCAGTACATCCAACCAGCCTCACAACCGCAGACCACGTGTAACCACACCAGCCCAGGACCTCCACATCCAGCATGTTCACCTCCAAGATCGTCTGAGACCAGCCACTCGGACAGTGGCTGAAACAATCGGTTTGCATAACCAAAGAATTTCTGCACAAACTGTCAGAAACCGTCTCAGGGAAGCTCATCTGCATGCTCGTTGTCCTCATCGGGGTCTCGACCTGACTCCAGTTCGTCGTCGTAACCGACTTGAGTGGGCAAATGCTCACATTCGCTGGCGTTTGGCACGTTGGAGAGGTGTTCTCTTCACGGATGAATCCCGGTTCACACTGTTCAGGGCAGATGGCAGACAGCGTGTGTGGCGTTGTGTGGGTGAGCGGTTTTCTGATGTCAATGTTGTGGATCGAGTGGCCCATGGTGGCGGTGGGGTTATGGTATGGGCAGGCGTCTGTTATGGACGAAGAACACAAGTGCATTTTATTGATTGCATTTTGAATGCACAGAGATACCGTGACGAGATCCTGAGGCCCATTGTTGTGCCATACATCCAAGAACATCACCTCATGTTGCAGCAGGATAATGCACGGCCCCATGTTGCAAGGATCTGTACACAATTCTTGGAAGCTGAAAATGTCCCAGTTCTTGCATGGCCGGCATACTCACCGGACATGTCACCCATTGAGCATGTTTGGGATGCTCTGGACCGGCGTATACGACAGCGTGTACCAGTTCCTGCCAATATCCAGCAACTTCGCACAGTCATTGAAGAGGAGTGGACCAACATTCCACAGGCCACAATTGACAACCTGATCAACTCTATGCGAAGGAGATGTGTTGCACTGCATGAGGCAAATGGTGGTCACACCAGATACTGACTGGTATCCCCCCCAATAAAACAAAACTGCACCTTTCAGAGTGGCCTTTTATTGTGGACAGTCTAAGGCACACCTGTGCACTAATCATGGTGTCTAATCAGCATCTTGATATGGCACACCTGTGAGGTGGGATGGATTATCTCAGCAAAGGAGAAGTGCTCACTATCACAGATTTAGACTGGTTTGTGAACAATATTTGAGGGAAATGGTGATATTGTGTATGTGGAAAAAGTTTTAGATCTTTGAGTTCATCTCATACAAAATGGGAGCAAAACCAAAAGTGTTGTGTTTATATATATATATATATATATATATATATATATATATATATATATATATATATATATATATATGTGTGTGTGTGTGTGTGTGTGTGTGTGTGTGTGTGTGTGTGTGTGTGTGTTTGTGTGTAGCTTGCTGATGATTGAGACTAGAGGGGGAGAAAGTGTCAAAATAATAAAAGAAAGAAAGTAAATAAATCAAATAGCTAATTATGGCAGACACAGATTAGGAGGGATCAATCTTACATTATTGGAAGAACAAAAATAAGTAAATGAGAGCAGCTCAGTTATTGCTTGAAATTGTTTATGTTCTAATAAGCTGTCTGTGTGATCTGCATAAGTTGGCTGCCAGTTTGCTTCAGTGGACTGTACGGAGTGTGTGGGCCAATGAGTGATCCAGTAATATATATACAGATCAGTGAATCATGCCACATAATCCAGTCTAGACCATTTTTTTGGGTATAGTGGGCGGAGTTAACAAGAGAACCGGACCATCATCCAAAACGTAGCACCAACTCCAGCTGCTGACAGCATCCGATGACAGAGCTACGAAAAGACACGATCAGGGTCCACCGTTCTAATAAACCCACAGGCTCTGCCTCCACAATGAGTAAAGTCACGCCGCAGCATAAACAGCTGCACCTTTTCATCAATGCCAAATAGTGACGTCACAAGGTCAACAGAACCCCTGGATCCTGGATGAACTGTGACACCAACAAAAACCAGGAAACCTGTCAAACCGGTGAAGCGAAGTCACCGTCATCATGCTGTTCATCTTGGTGTCTCCCAAACAGCTGTCTTCCATGTTGTTACCATGTCAGCCATGATCTCATTCCTCTCTTCAATCCCGTGACTTTCATCCACGGAGCTGTGAGCTTCAGTTAGCCAGTGTTCTGCCGGGAGACAATAAGCTGTGTGTTCTTTGATTTCGGGTGCTGTCTGAAGAGACGCAGCCTTTAATCAGCTCCATTTGATGCCAATATTACACGTCCTCCAATTTCTGCACGTTTCATCTGCTGCCTTTGAAATGCACAACTTAACTAACGGCGTTCACTCGTCATGTTGTCAACATGACTCCTGAGAGAATCACGTATGTCGGTTTGCCGTGATGGCGGTGGTGTGAGAGCTTCACAGTAAGCCAGAGCACCACAGCAGGCTGCAGTTTGAAACCTCAGCTCTGGTCCCTCCCCATCGTGTAATCCGGCTCATGGTTAAGTGTAGGAGGATCATCAGTGTACAGACGACATGTGGAAATCGACCATATGGAGGCTCCGCCTCAGCCCCAAGACCTCAATACCACAAACGCACTTTAAAGGGGAGCAGAAACATCGACGGATTATTTATAGCATAAAGAAACACAAAAAATGTGTTCTTTTGATAGTTCAAGAAACACTAAAGACCATTAAAAGACCATCACTTGTTTTAGTCATGGTTTGAGAGGCTTTTACATTGACAGTCTGCCGCCATTTATGCAGGTCAGGCAGGTGATGTCACTGGTTGGGAGGACCATGACACTCATTCTGAGATTCCCTGCCAGAGGCACCAACAAAGAGGGTATAGTATATGACTACTAGAGTCCACACTCCCAATGCTGCCGACTAAACGTGAACGTCCCTTCATGGACAGCGACATGACGCCTCCTAACCGCGCAAAATATTGACAAAGTTCCTGGATGTTAATGCATTTTCAATGGGGATTCGCGGCTGAACACACTCAGAAAAACAGTCACAAAATACGTGTTAAAATGCCATTCTGACCTGTATATTGAGCCAGTAAAATTAATTAACATTAAATCATGTCAGGAAAGTATTAAACTTACTCTGACACAGAGACATTCCCAAATATTAGTGTTGAAGTTACATGGTTAAGCTGCGCTGCTGTACTGAACTGCTGCTTATACATATAGTATGCAAAGGTTTGCGCACCACTGATAATTTTCATGATTTTCCTTTATAAATCATTGGTTGTCTGGATCAGAATTTTCAGTTAAATATATCATAGCAGACAAATACACTGATATTTGAGAAGTGAAAATGAAGTTTCTAGTATTTACAGAACATGTGCAGTTATTATTTAAACAAAATTAGGCAGGTGCAGAAATTTGGGCACCCTTTTCATTTTATTGATTTGAATACCTTTAGCACTAATTATTGGGACACAAAATTGGTTTGGTAAGCTCACTGACCCTTGACCCCCTTACACAGGTGAATCCAATCATGAGAAAGGGTATTTAAGGTGGCCATTTGCAAATGTTTCCCCTCTTTGCATCTCTTGTAATGAGTGGCAACATGGGTGCCTCTAAACAACTCTCAAATGACCCGAAAACAAAGATTGTTCAACATCATGGTTTAGGTGAAGGATACAAAAAGCTATCTCAGAGATTTCAGTTGTCAGTTTCCACTGTGAGGAACATAGTGAGGAAATGGAAGACCACAGACACAGTACTAGTTAAAGGCTGAAGTGGCAGGCCAAGAAAAATCTCAGACAAGCTGAAGTGAAGGATGGTGAGAACAGTCATAGTCAACCCACAGACCTGCTCCAAAGACCTACAACATGATCTTGCTGCAGATAGTGTCTCTGTGCATCGTTCAACTATACAGCGCACTTTGCACAAAGAGATGCTGTATGATGTTGTAATGCAGAGGAAGCCTTTTCTGCATACACGCCACAGACAGAGTTGCTTGAGTTATGCTTTGGACAAGCCAGCTTCATTTTGGAATAAGGTGCTGTGGACTGATGAAACTAAAATTGAGTTATTTGGACATAACAAGGGGCGGTATGCATGGCTGAAAAAGAACACAGCATTCCAAGAAAAACACTTGCTACCTACAGTAAAATTTGGAGGTGGTTCCATCATGCTGTGGGACTGTGGGGCCAGTGCAGGTACTGGGAATCTTGTTAATGCTGAAGGTCACATGGATTCCAATCAATATCAGCAGATTCTTGAGAACAATGTTCATGAATCAGTGACAAAGTTGAAGTTGTGCCGGGGCTGGATCTTTCAACAAGACAACGACCCTAAACGCTGCTCAAAATCTACTAAGACATTCATGCAGAGGAACAAGTATAATGTTCTGGAATGGCCATCTCAGTCCCCAGACCTGAATATTATTGAAAATCTGTGGTGTGATTTTAAGCGGGCTGTCCATGCTCGGAAACCAACAAACCTGAGATGTTTTGTAAAGAAGAATGGTCCAAAATACCTTCAACCAGAATCCAGGCTCTCATTGGAAGCTATAGAAAGCATTTGGAGGCTGCTATTTCTACAAAAAAGGATTTACTAAATATTGATGTATTTTCTCTGTTGGGGTGCTCAAATTTATGCACCTGCCTAATGTTGTTTAAAGAATTATTGCACACTTTCTGTAAATCCTATAAACTTCATTTCACTTCTCAAATATCTGTGTGTTTGCCTGCTATATGATATATTTAACTGAAATTTCTGATCCAAACAACAAATGATTTATAAAGGAAAATCATGGAAATCATCAGGGGTGACCAAACTTTTAAATACAACTGTATTATATTTTTACACAATTATCCTTTTTCATTCATGAGGTCAGTGGTGTGTATGCACCTGTCTGTGTGTTAGTGGTGTGTAAGTGTGGTCCGTGTCCTTGGACGACACACAGGCACAGGCAGGATACATACTCCTGTTTATCAACCAAATGTCACAGACAAAGTGACAAGAATAACTTGTCTTCCATAAGAATACTTATGGAAAGAAATATTGTCTCCCTTTTTCCTCCGTTTGTGGCTTTGCTGACATGTGCAGCTTTCCGGCATATTCCACCTGTTTCTTGACAAGACTAATAGAACTCAGTAAACTGCACTCGTCCCCAGCAGAGGAGACGCCAACCAGTGACGTCAACCGGAAATGCCTTCCACTTACTTCAGCCAATGGCCATTTACATGTCAATTTAGTAGCAAATTTGATTCAAATAATATTATCTACACTGTGCTTAAACATTCTGCAAGTGTATGAAAAACACTTTTTTTTTAAACCAAGGAATGCACAAACAAATTCTCAAAAAGAGTTTCTGTTCCCCTTTAACACTCTGCTGCAAACCCATTAAAATCGTCTCCTTTCACTAATGTTTGAAATGTGGGAAGAAGAAGAAGAAGAAGGAAGTCCTCCACAGACCCTGAGGTCCACCGGCTGGTGATTAACCGCAAATATCATGGCACGAAGAGGATGAGGGTCATCAACCCCCCAGAGGAAACGCCAGTCCATCACAGGTTGGTAACCCACCCAAGGAGTTTTTGACCAGTGTCCAAAATGCGAGGTAACGTTTGATTCTTCATCAAGCAGCAGGACGTCCAGATAAACGATGACACAGGAGTTAATGAGCTGCAAGAGTTCAAAGAAGAACTCTCCATCAAATGAATGGCATTGAATGGCATCAGAGATCTAGATGTTCAGTGAAGATCTGCACTCAGAGTTCTGCTTTAAATTTCTGCATAGATATTTATTTTTTGGATTTTTATTTTCTGTATCTTTATTTGAAGTATTTTGCTCCTTTGATGTGCTGATTTTCCTTTTTGGAAGTCTGAACTTTAGAGACTGAACTTAAATTGCTGGATTACCGAGATGAGAACATTTGTTTGAAGGCAGCAGCAGCGAAGAGAAAACATTTCTTTAATCGTAGAACTGATGCCACACTGACGACAAACAGACTGCCGGATAAATTCAGATTTTTTTCAAAAAGCTGGAAAGTCTACTCTATAAACATTCGGCGCTTCCTCCAAATGTTCAGAGTTTATCATTGTTTCTTTCAACTTTTTCAGACTTTTCACAAATAAAATTGGAAAGGTTCTTAATCTCTTTCATTTTGCTTCTTGGCTAAATGGTAACAAATGCCATCTGTCACCAAATATTTGGCCTAAATAACCGTTTTTAAACACATGGAAAGCAGAAGATGAATCTTCACAGACGGTCGAAGACAAATTTCAGCCACTAACAGAGGCTATGTTCACAACAGCATTTAGCTGATAAAAACAAAAACAACTAGAGTGCCAAGGAAGGGCTCTGAGGGTTACCAGTTCAATTAAAGCCCGAGGCAAAACAAATGGCCATCATTTCCAAATGAACAAATCTACACAAATGATTTGGGGATGGGAACAATGTCAATGACCAATATTGTGCCCTTGTTAAATTAAAAGAAAGGTTATCACACAGTTTTGAGAAAATTGGGTCCAAATAACCAAATTGGTGTTTTTCGGCATCAAAATGTAAGGTATGAATCTATGACTATAATTTTTTGATGTGAAATACGTCAACGACTCATATTATGCCCTTAACAAATTAGAGAAAAAGCTATCAGACAGTTTTTGAGAAAATTGCCTTTAAGTGCTCAAAATGGCTATTTTTGGTATAAAAATGGCCGCCATTACCAAACAAGTGAATCTACGAATGATTTTTTTTTTTAACAATGTCAATGATCCAACGGCCCGTGCCAAATTAGAAAATAAGTTATCAGACAGTTTTTGAGATAGCACAATAAATGGACAACACCGATGACGGTGATGGACACCTTTGGCCGCTAACTCTATGACGTCCTGTCCTGTGTGCCAATAGCATTTCTTGTATATTTGTCCGTGAATTGTTCTGTAATTTATGTTTGTAGCATGGCCCAAGCAGAGGGTCACCCCTTTGAGTCTGGTCTGATTGAGGTTTCTTCCTCAGAGGGAGTTTTTCCTTACCACTGTTGCTCTGGGGGTTGGTAAGGTTACACCTTGCCTGTGTGAAGCGCTTTGAGGCAACTCTGTTGTGATTTGGCGCTATATAAATGAAAATAAATTGAAAAATTGAAATTGAAATTGAAATGGGGTCTTTGAGTTTAAGCCAGTCTCATAAAATAACACAATACTTTTTGTGTCAACACAGCCAATTGCAGCATGCTAACATGTTATCATGCTAGCCTGTCAACTGTTCATATATTAATATGCTAACATTTGACCAGGCAACTACAGTCTTCCTGCTACACTCGTTATGGTAAAGGGCATAGTTCTGCTGTAGTTGTTATGATAATGCTTATTATTTACACATCCGCTTTTTGATATGCTCGTTATGACATCACAACTGCCAGGTGTCCAATATGTGCTGGGAAATCACAAAGTGAAGCACGTTGACATTTGTAGACTGAAATGTTAATAATTTCTAGCGTGTCGGTGTTCTGATGCCATGAGAGCAAACATGAAGAAACAGATGCTACGTGCTAGCGGCAGATGCACAGATCCGCGTGATCGGCTCTAATATCATGACATAATAAATATTATAAAATGTGAGCTGAAGGAACACCTGCAGTTTTTAGTTTGAAAGCAGGAGAAAAGCTTTTATAGATTTAATCCGGATCACCTGACCGGCTCACGGCTCTGACCCGGGTTCCTGGTGTGGGTGGCTGATAATGTCGAATTGCTTCATGAGAAGTTTTTTTTCCCGTCACATCAGTTGTTTATCTCAGTTTGTAGGAGGCTGGCATCTGTTTCTCTGCCAAAAAATAAAAAATAAAAAAAACAAAACAATGGACAGAACAATGTTTCATATCTGCAGATAAAAATGACAAACTGTTTCAGAAAAAAGGACAAAAACAGTTTAAAAACTTAAACCCAAAAGTGAAGTTTTACTTGTTCCAAGCATTTTGAAGCATTTTGTTTATTACTTTAACATCACGACGTTGTCTTCCGTCAAAGGTTAAAGTCGCTCATTGTTGTTGTCATTGTCGCTCATTGAGTCAAAGTGAATACCGCGCGAGTTTGAGGTGTACGTTCGGTTTTTCCCGTGTCGTTTCTCGTCGGTGTCACAGACGCACACATGTGATGATTGTACCATTTTTCTAAACTTTGATCACCAAACCATTCCAGGTGTCACCTGCTTTTCTTTAACAGTCAGCGCACCACAGCACCCCCTGCTGGAACCTTGCAGCAGTGTCGGGGAGTGTCTTTATTGATTAGGGAACAATTGGTGTACAGAGGCAGGAAGTTCCCTGCCTCTTCTTGTGGGGCGTCTTTGATTTTTCACAGTACTCAAGGGTGATGTTTACGTATTCTGACCGTTGCCCTCTGCTGGTTGGTGGAGTTAATTATAGTGGAAGTACACTTGTTCTCAGAATCCCGCTGATCCTCATTGTCAGACTGTCAGGAGCACGGCAGTCCTGCAGATGTGTCCAACACTTTGAAAGTCTTTTTATAGCCACCATGCTCTTTAAAGCTGGTTGGATTTCAACATCAGCATGACGGAGACGCTGCTGCTTTAATCTTTGTGTTGTTTGCAGCAGCATTAACCTATTTTCCTCCTGAGGACCCTCACGGATTCAGCTTCTGCACACAGCTCCCAAAAAACACAAAGTCAGATAAATGCTTGAGGCTGCACGGCGGTGTGAGAAGAGTTAAACAGAAGCAGCGACATGTCCAGCTCGGAGGATTTGTTTTCACTTTTACAGTATGAGATCTGTGTGTCTGCTGAAACATGATGTTACTGAATCTCATCTCTCACATCATTAAAGTGTCCAAAAAACACGTTGCTGCAGTTTGTTCTGACTCCACACAGGACGAGTCTGTGATGCTGACTCCACAGTGAGTCTGAAGAACATTTTAGTCCATGATGATGACCTCAATAAGCTCAAAGAGAAGAGCCATGATGGAGCCATGAGGTCAAAGGTCAGAGGTGTTTGGTGATGCTGATATCTTTGCAGGACAAAGAAGGTCCTTAGTCCACATGCTGTCTTCCTCTGGACATGATCCAGCAGGCAGGTGCCTCCTTGTTGAGGAGCAGCGGATGGAGAAGGTCAAGGACACGCCCACTTGGCAGCAGCACGCAGGTGGAGACGGGCAATTGTCTGCCTGGGTGGTTGCGATCCATGACATGGTTCCAACACAGAAGCGTGGAACTGGTGCGTGCTCCCAGAAGTAACCTGACCACCTCACAGGGTCAAAGATCACCCATGAAGTGTGCTGAATGACTGAAAGTAAATGTAAATGGACTGCATTTGTATAGCACTTTTCCATCTGCATCAGACGCTCAAAGCGCTTTACACTAATGCCTCACATTCACCCCGATGTTAGGCTGCTGCTATGCAAGGTGCTCACTACACACCGAGAGCAACTAGGGGATTAAAGAACCTTGCCCAAGGGCCCTTAGTAATTTTCCGGTCAGGCTGGGATTTGAACCGAGGATCTTCTGGTCTCAAGCCCAACACGTAACCACTAGACCATCACCTCCCCTAGTAAAGAAAGAGAAGGTTAGGAACCTTAAAAATAAAGGTGAACTCTTCCTCTCCAATGCACTGCCTGCAGGAGAAAACACATGACGCTGCAGTTCTGCGATCCTAAGAACTGCAGAGTGGAGAGCCTGCAAATCTCCCACAATGCACAGGGCAAAGCTACTTTGATGTGAGGTCAGTAAACACAGTGCGGAGTGCAGGGAATTACGGTTATCTGTCAAACGCAGATCCTTTGATGGAGACTCTGAGTGCTCCTGAGCTTTAAGCGCAAATGTAGATGAGAGCAGCAACAAAGAAGAAATGCGGCAAAGTCAGAGGGCGCATTTCACTAAATCAACGCCATTTGTCCTTCTCAGTCATTGTGTGAATCTCCATTACGCCAACTCAACATCTCCGGCTTTTGATGTGCACTTCTGACGTGTTTATCTTCATTCGGTGGAAGCGAAGACTGTGGAACTTACGTTTTTCACCTTCATTTAGTCGCCGCTCTGTGAACTGGATTAACACACACACACACACACACACACACACACACACACACACACACACACACACACACACACACACACACACACACCGCACACTAAACTGGTGTTTGCTGGTAATGAAGCTGGAAATTATTTCTACAGTGAAAGACTGATGCTTTAAAGATGGTATGTGGTCGATTTATACTGCGAAAGATAACCAGCAGCATGTGGCGTGTTGACCGCTGTTTAGAAAAGGACCCATCCACTCACTACCCCAAAACACCACCAAGGAAGGGCTTCAACCAGAAGAGGTGATCTTCACTTAATGTGCGGATGCTAAAAGTTTACCAACGGATGTGACCTGACTGTCGCCCTCCAAAGCCGTAGACCGGGAACATGACACCTGGTTCTGACTTCAGTTCCTTCCTTCGATGTGTCCCTTTTCCATTCTAGATCGCCACTGGAGATCCGAGGTGGATCTGCATGTTGATTTGACACAGGTTTCACACCCAATGGCAGGGGCGTGCTGGGAACATTTTTCAGCCCGGGAGTTTCATATCCAACCGGCCCAAAAACCGCCAGCGCACAGCCATAATAAGAGTTCTGCTGTGGCATTTCAATCCAGCATTTATGTGCTGACTGACTGTGAAAATTGGGTTGCTTATAATAGAAAGTAAAAGCTAGTTAGTTAAAACAACTATTGTTAACTCACCATTTTTGGCCCTTTTTCAGCTAATTTTTCACTCCTGCGAGAATTTTTTGGATTGCGCCGAGTTTCAGCTTAATCGTGCGTCCTGCATCGTGCAGTCTACATGGAGTAACGAGCTGCGTTTAACATCTCACGACCACCTCCCGATGGGGAATCATATGGTCAGATGAATATCAACCCTGTTTGATATTTTGGTCGGCCGTTGTGACTCCTGAGGGTTCCGCGCTGCTGAAGCAGCGCTACAAGCGTCTACGTGCTGATTACGTCGCGCACTGTGCGTGTGCAAACACCGGAGAGAGCAAACAGTGATCTCATGTAAAGTCTTGTGGTTTTTTTTATTGCGTTCTCTCGCAATAACCTATTATCATATTAAAGTTCATGCCTATCAGCGTGCACAGTGAGTGGAATCAGGTGGGGGGAGACTGAACGTATATGCGCGCGCACCAGCGCACACACACACACACACACACACACACAGCAGACAACAACAGGATTCACGACAGATGAGGGAATAAGTTGCTACACCTTGCGCAGCTGTATGACTCAGCGCCACCTGGCTTTTTTCTGTCCATTTTCCTTCACGGGCCACTCCTCCTGTACTTGCAAGTAGTGCAAGTCCCATCTGAGCGCACAGGGCTTGGTTGGACTGAACTAACTGTAATGAATGCATAGGGGTGTTAAACGTGTAATGGGATGTACCTACCTCGGGCTTTGGAAAAGATAACGTTGCAAAAGAAGCAGTCTTAAGTTATTTTCTTGTGAATTTTCGTGATTGTAAGACATTTATAACACTTAATGTCTTCTCTTTAAGATACAGCAGCCCAAGTGTCTTGCTGTGTGGTGGTCATATATGTATGTATATATTAACACCCCCTCACAACGGCCCCAGGTTGGACCAGCCCAACGGGAAAACTCCAGACTCTCCCGATTACCCAGCACACGGTAGCCGGATGGGCTTCCTAACACAACACCACATCACATGGAGAATGGACATGGATGGCCTTGAACCAGGAACCTTCTGTACTGGAAACAAGTGCACTAACCAGTTGTCCACCTGGTTCTGACTTCAGATCCAAAGTGTAAAAAGAAAGCAGACAAAGAAAGTGTTGATTCGGATTGCTGCAAAACTTTGTTCAATGGCCGCTGAACCCTGGAGCCATGTAATGAACAGGCAGCATGACTTAAGCTCCGCCTCCTCCGTCGGTTAGCGATACATCTTTGGAGTGTGACCTTGGTTAATATTTTAGGTTCCTCCGGAGGGTTTTGTGTGTGTTTGCTCACATAAATCAAAGACAGCATTCTGAGGAGCGATGCTCGGGTCACCGAGCTCCATCAGCCTGATTTGAACCAAGATTTTTTTCTTTCTCTCTTTTTGCTGAAAGATGAGGTCCTCTGGGACAGTGTGACTTTTACTGATGAAATATCCAACTCTGTACAGAATAAGTCACATGATCAGTGATCAGGGTCGAGGAGGATCTGCTGGTTCCTGTTCAGGAGTGCGACTCGGTTTGGTCCCGTTAACGTTGACTCCACTCTGACTCATCTGCTTTTCAGGATTTCAGAGTGTAAAGTCTGCCCGCCGGCGGCTCAGAACTCCGGCACCTCATTACGGAGCATTTCCAACGCGAACGCACGCCTCAGAAATAGTCCCGTCTGCAGGAAAAACAACTGTTATTTATCACAAAAGGGAGAAAAAGCAATTAGAATATCTGGGTCAGAGCTTTGTGTGCTCACAGCAACACACAACATTCACTTTGCACAAACACACCGGGAAGATCAGCCACAGCTCAGGCACCAGACCAGCAGGGGGCAGCCATTAGCTCTTTGTAATGTCATAAAGTCAAAGACAATCAAAGAAATCAAAGAAAATGTCACAAAACCTGCAGCCTCCTCCTTCAGTTCCTGTGTTTTGTTGTGTGTGTGTGTGTGTGTGTGTGTGTGTGTGTGTGTGTGTGTGTGTGTGTGTGTGTGTGTGTGTTTTAGTTTCCCTTCCCATCATTTGCTTTCTTGATAAATCACACCACAAAGACAAGCCACACCCACCGATGCTGACAGCTAGCTTGAGTTCTGTTTGCATCAGTAGAGTCAAACCCAGCAAACTGTTGCACCGCCGACACGCTGATGAGCTGCAGCGCTTTCAGAAATGTCCACGGTGGCGTTGTCGACCCCAGCAGATGTATTAAGTGTGTTAAATGTGTTGCCATAGAAATGTGCAGCCATCTTGTTTAGGTCATTATCGAGCTGAAGCTGAACAATGAAGAAAAGTCACCGTATACTCTGTTTTTGTTGTCTTCTTTTGAGTAAATTATGTTTTGGGGTTAAATTCAGTGTAGCTGCCATCTGACAGCTGGTGAGCTCACAGAGGATCAGAAACACACGTGTCTTTGTATAACTACTACAACTGTACAACAGCATTTCCTGTATATTCGTTTTGTGAATTGTTCTGTAATTTGTGTCTGTAGCATAGCCCAAGCAGAGGGTCACCCCTTTGAGTCTGGTCTGCTTGAGGTTTCTTCCTCAGAAGGAGTTTTTCCTTACCACTGTTGCTCTGGGGGTTAGTAAGGTTAGACCTTACTTGTGTGAAGCACCTTGAGGCAACTCTGTTGTGATTTGGCACTATATAAATCAAAATAAATTAAATTAATTTAAATTTAAATAAAATAAAATAAAATTAATTAAACTGTTCCATTTGAAGAAGAAGCCAGCTGCCTGATCTCAGTCCATGGATTGGTTTGGGACGTCCCCAGTCTGTTTGTTTCCAAAGACTTAACTAACGAGATGAGAGACTGGAGGAGACAACAGTCGAACTCCATGTCTGCTGGATCCCGACAGCGCTGCACTTCATCGTTACCGTCAGGTCCCAGGAGGATAACAAGAGCCGCTTCATCAATAACGCCGCAGCTATGTCACATCGCCACGCTAAACAGATAAACCGTGCACGCACGGTCAGGGCCACAGGAGCGTGTTGCAAACTTGAAACCGATCTTTGGGAAGCTTCCAAGTGCCCACTTAACCATGGCGACTGTACCTTGAAGAAAAAAATGATGCACACCCAGAGGTTTTGTTTCCAGTAACTACAGCGGGTTTAACTAATCTGTTTTCTGTTGAGAGAGTAAATAATGTAGTAGTTGATGTGCGAATTACAGCGGTCGCACGGTTTTGACCACAAGGTCACAGAGGTCACAAAGGTCATTGCGCTTACGTTTTTTGACTTGCAGTGGTGGCGCTGGGTGGAGCCCGTGAGAACGGTCCTCTCCCAGGGGTGGGGACAAAAAGCGCAAACAGTCAATCATGTTGGAGAACGCCCATAAAAGTGACGAGCTGATTACCTGCTGACTGTTGATGTTTTTCAACTGATCTCTCTAAGAGGGATTAGTGAGTGAGTCAGTGTGTGTGTGTGTGTGTGTGTGTGTGTGTGTGTGTATACACGTGTGCACACTTTTCAGCTGTGCCTCTGTATGAACAGATTCTAACTGCACCTGATCTGGTAAACTTCAGGTTTCCTACTAATATTGCAGACTGCGCCCGAATACAGACCAGCCCCATGACACGGTGTGAGTGGGCGGGTGCCACACACTACTACTCCTTCACAGTAAATTTTACTAAATAAAATTTACTCTGCTGGGATAATATTTGGTCCCAGTCTAAATGAAGGTCAAAACGCCCCACTGTTCTCCTCCAGAAGAATTTCTACTGTCTTGGTGAACCATTCGGCTGCCCCTTTTATCCTCTGTCCTCCCCTACAGTCTGATGGTGTCAAGGCAACTCCAGACAATATGCACACACTGACAGAAACTAATACAAACTCATCTCATCTGCACACATGACGATGCACACTCCCTCTCCACCCCACCCCTACCACCCCCCCTTGCCTCCGCTCTGCCAGTCCTCTGCCCTCCAGAGGCTGCACGGATCTGAGCTGCGGCGACCTTCACCTCAACCCCAAGCTCGCGGCTGCGCAGGAGATTTCGGCGGCCACCCCACACTCATACTACCTCAATTCAGATGACAGACTGTCTTAAAGTTTAGCGTACATAAGCAATCAAATGTATATGTACAGCAGAGGCGATTGCTCTAAGACTGCAAGGGAAGCTCAGCTTCCCCTAAAATGTCAAAAAATAAGTGATCAAATATATACTGTTGTGTGTACATGTTATTGACTAAATATGCGCTACAACACGCTCAACTTTTGTTCAGAATCAGCTTCTTATCACTGGTAACGACGCGGCTTTCCTCTCACTCATTCCTGCAGCTTCACAGTGCTTTAAACAGTGTGGACGCTGAGCATCCACAGAGTTCAGTAGCGAAGCAAAGAGTGCAGCGAAGCGAGACGAGTCATTGGATAAATGCTGGGCTTTGTCCCGCCCATCGGACGCTCAGCTTCTCTGGGGGTCTATGGGGCAGTGGGCTGGCCTCGGCTGGCCCGGACGCTCAGCTTCTGCATGATGATTGGATGATCTGTCTGAGGCTGAATCCCTTTTTGATTGACAGCGAAATGAGCGAATCAGCGATCTTTTGGTGTAAACATCCGTGGGAGCATTTTTTAATTTTCATTCTGTTCTGAGTTGAACCGGAGACTTTCCTAATCCTCTTAGCGGCATTTTCTTAGTTAAAAACGACTAGTGACAAATCGAGCTTCTATTTCTGGTGTTTTTTTTTGTAGCTGCTTGTGTTTGGAGACTGACTTCTATCACCCTTTCTGACTTTTATCGCAGTTTCTGTCCCTACCGAGCAGCGGGTGCTGCTGAGCTCATCCACCGTCACAAAGCACTCACAGACAAACTTCACACTAGCCTCGTGCCAGTTCCAGCTAGCGAGCTAGCTAGGTAGCAAGCTGCACATAATGGCAGACAATTTGAATGTTGTGGACCAGATTTTGGCGAAGCCATTTGATAGCCTTCCTTATCAATCAATCAATCAATCAATTTTTTTATATAGCGCCAAATCACAACAAACAGTTGCCCCAAGGCGCTTTATATTGTAAGGCAAGGCCATACAATAATTATGTAAAACCCCAACGGTCAAAACGACCCCCTGGGAGCAAGCACTTGGCTACAGTGGGAAGGAAAAACTCCCTTTTAACAGGAAGAACCCTCCAGCAGAACCAGGCTCAGGGAGGGGCAGTCTTCTGCTGGGACTGGTTGGGGCTGAGGGAGAGAACCAGGAAAAAGACATGCTGTGGAGGGGAGCAGAGATCGATCACTAATGATTAAATGCAGAGTGGTGCATACAGAGCAAAAAGAGAAAGAAACAGTGCATCATGGGAACCCCCCAGCAGTCTACGTCTATAGCAGCATTACTAAGGGATGGTTCAGGGTCACCTGATCCAGCCCTAACTATAAGCTTTAGCAAAAAGGAAAGTTTTAAGCCTAATCTTAAAAGTAGAGAGGGTGTCTGTCTCCCTGATCTGAATTGGGAGCTGGTTCCACAGGAGAGGAGCCTGAAAGCTGAAGGCTCTGCCTCCCATTCTACTCTTACAAACCCTAGGAACTACAAGTAAGCCTGCAGTCTGAGAGCGAAGCGCTCTATTGGAGTGATATGGTACTACGAGGTCCCTAAGATAAGATGGGACCTGATTATTCAAAACCTTATAAGTAAGAAGAAGAATTTTAAATTCTATTCTAGAATTAACAGGAAGCCAATGAAGAGAGGCCAATATGGGTGAGATATGCTCTCTCCTTCTAGTCCCCGTCAGTACTCTAGCTGCAGCATTTTGAATTAACTGAAGGCTTTTTAGGGAACTTTTAGGACAACCTGATAATAATGAATTACAATAGTCCAGCCTAGAGGAAATAAATGCATGAATTAGTTTTTCAGCATCACTCTGAGACAAGACCTTTCTGATTTTAGAGATATTGCGTAAATGCAAAAAAGCAGTCCTACATATTTGTTTAATATGCGCTTTGAATGACATATCCTGATCAAAAATGACTCCAAGATTTCTCACAGTATTACTAGAGGTCAGGGTAATGCCATCCAGAGTAAGGATCTGGTTAGACACCATGTTTCTAAGATTTGTGGGGCCAAGTACAATAACGTCAGTTTTATCTGAGTTTAAAAGCAGGAAATTAGAGGTCATCCATGTCTTTATGTCTGTAAGACAATCCTGCAGTTTAGCTAATTGGTGTGTGTCCCCTGGCTTCATGGATAGATAAAGCTGGGTATCATCTGCGTAACAATGAAAATTTAAAAATTTTTAAATAAAAAATTTAAAAATCTAATAATACTGCCTAAGGGAAGCATGTATAAAGTGAATAAAATTGGTCCTAGCACAGAACCTTGTGGAACTCCATAATTAACTTTAGTCTGTGAAGAAGATTCCCCATTTACATGAACAAATTGTAATCTATTAGACAAATATGATTCAAACCACCGCAGCGCAGTGCCTTTAATACCTATGGCATGCTCTAATCTCTGTAATAAAATTTTATGGTCAACAGTATCAATAGCAGCACTGAGGTCTAACAGAACAAGCACAGAGATGAGTCCACTGTCTGAGGCCATAAGAAGATCATTTGTAACCTTCACTAATGCTGTTTCTGTACTATGATGAATTCTAAAACCTGACTGAAACTCTTCAAATAGACCATTCCTCTGCAGATGATCAGTTAGCTGTTTTACAACTACCCTTTCAAGAATTTTTGAGAGAAAAGGAAGGTTGGAGATTGGCCTATAATTAGCTAAGATAGCTGGGTCAAGTGATGGCTTTTTAAGTAATGGTTTAATTACCGCCACCTTAAAAGCCTGTGGTACATAGCCAACTAACAAAGATAGATTGATCATATTTAAGATCGAAGCATTAAATAATGGTAGGGCTTCCTTGAGCAGCCTGGTAGGAATGGGGTCTAATAAACATGTTGATGGTTTGGATGAAGTAACTAATGAAAATAACTCAGACAGAACAATCGGACAGAAAGAGTCTAACCAAATACCGGCATCACTGAAAGCAGCCAAAGATAACGATACGTCTTTGGGATGGTTATGAGTAATTTTTTCTCTAATAGTTAAAATTTTGTTAGCAAAGAAAGTCATGAAGTCATTACTAGTTAAAGTTAATGGAATACTCAGCTCAATAGAGCTCTGACTCTTTGTCAGCCTGGCTACAGTGCTGAAAAGAAACCTGGGGTTGTTCTTATTTTCTTCAATTAGTGATGAGTAGAAAGATGTCCTAGCTTTACGGAGGGCTTTTTTATAGAGCAACAGACTCTTTTTCCAGGCTAAGTGAAGATCTTCTAAATTAGTGAGACGCCATTTCCTCTCCAACGTACGGGTTATCTGCTTTAAGCTACGAGTTTGTGAGTTATACCATGGAGTCAGGCACTTCTGATTTAAAGCTCTCTTTTTTAGAGGAGCTACAGCATCCAAAGTTGTCTTCAATGAGGATGTAAAACTATTGACGAGATACTCTATCTCACTTACAGAGTTTAGGTAGCTACTCTGCACTGTGTTGGTATATGGCATTAGAGAACATAAAGAAGGAATCATATCCTTAAACCTAGTTACAGCGCTTTCTGAAAGACTTCTAGTGTAATGAAACTTATTCCCCACTGCTGGGTAGTCCATCAGAGTAAATGTAAATGTTATTAAGAAATGATCAGACAGAAGGGAGTTTTCAGGGAATACTGTTAAGTCTTCTATTTCCATACCATAAGTCCAATAAGTCCAATCCAATAAGTCCAATTCGCCCAGCCTGGCCTCCAAAGCTACGAATAAGCTACACTTATTACAAGTACCGTTACTGTTAAAGGAGGCCGAGGAATAACTAAACATTTCACACCCAGAGCAGAAAAGTGCGGGAGAGACAGGAGAAGCCGCCATGCTAAATCGGCTAAGAGCTAGTAGCTACGCTAAGCTAGCGGATTCCTAAAAACACACAAAGTGAATAATGTGTAAATAATTTAGAGGTGATTCAGCAGAAGGAGTGCTTTAGTTAAGGCACGTAAAGATTACACTGGGAAACAAATCGTAATCTAGATAACTAGATCAATCTAACTGCGCAGATTAAACAGCTAACAGATACAGAAAAACACCGCTGTGCTCCGGAACAGGAAGTGATACAATACCGCAGTGAGAGCCAACCACCAGTAGAGGCACATACAAGAAGAAAAACTTAGAGTTAAACAGCAGGGCAGATCAACTCCTCAGATTAATTTGGTGCAAAAGGTGGGGAAAAGTAACAGGTCTTTTCAGCTGTCCTGGTATGACAAAGTGAGCTGGCTGACTGGAAGTGCTGTAACAAATAAAATGTACTGTTGGCCATGGCTCTTGATGAAACCATCTCAGGGATGTGTTGTCTGGTCAAAAGTGGGTTTTGGGGATCTGTACAACTTTGACAGGGCATACAAAAGGCATGAAAAAGCAATGAACATGTGAGTGCATGTGCAAGGTTAAGTTGCCTGGGCAGAGTCAGTGTTGAGCATGTAATCAATGAAGGCGCTTTCAAGTGGCAAAACATAATGAAGCAGTTAAACAAAACAGAGCTTTCCTAAACTGCCTTATTGATGTGACTTCCTTGCTTGGCCGTCAGGAGCTGTCATTTAGGGGGCATGATGAGAGTGCTGAATCATCCAACAAGGGGAATTACAGGGAGTTTAATGAAACATTGGCTAAATATGACTCTGTCCTGGCCACACAATTCCAGTCATCAGCTGTGTTTTCTGGTATGTCCCATACAATCCAAAATGACTTGATCTCTGCTCTTTCAGCCACTGTTTCTGATGAGATCAAAGATGAAATCCAGGCTGCTCCCTTTTCTGCATGGCAGGTGGATGAAACAACTGATATAGCTTGCCATGCTCAACTCTCTGTCATTGTTCGCTATGTGGATAGGGCAGGTAAAATTCAGGAGCACTTTATTAGATTTTTTGATGTTTCTGAGGGAAGAGATGCTCAAGTCTGTTTTTGAAGTCTTGAATGAGAACATGCAGGGCTACAATTTCAGGGAGAAACTTGTGGCACAAACCTATGATGGGGCTGCTGTCATGGCTTCAGCTCTCAATGGTTTGCAGGCCAAAGTTAAAGCAATAGCCCCCAGTGCAATGTTTGTGCATTGCTATGCACACAGACTGAATCTGGTTCTGTCTCAGGGGGCTAAATGCTTATCTGAGTGCAGAATATTTTTTGCATCACTCTCTGGGTTTGCCACATTTTTCTCAAAATCCACAAAGAGGATGTCTTTTCTTGAGTCTGCAGGCTGCTCAAGGTTGCCCAGAAATGCTCCTACACGATGGAATTTCACATCACGGATAGTGAGCACTGTGGCAAACAATTATGATGCCCTCCTGCAAACGTTTGAGATGATCATTGCAGATAAGTCCATGGATGATGACACATTAGACTGTGCCAAAGGCCTTCTGATGAAACTGGAGGATTTTGAGTTTGTGTTCATACACATATGAACAAATCTTCTCTGAGACTGATGTGGTGTTTGACATTGTCCAGCAGAGAACTATGGATGTTTTGTACTGCAAGAAAAGAATTGAGTCTCTTCTTGCTTTTGTCAAAGAGAAGAGGTCAGAGGGGGCTTTCCAAGCTGTTTATGCCAAAGCAGCAGATCTCACATCAGACCCACAAACAGAGCCCATGAGAAAACGCTGTCTGTCACAACTACAGGATCCCAAGGAGCGCTACAGAAATCTGTACATGGCCATCCTACACAATCTCACAGAGCAGCTACCTCGGCATTTTGCAAATTTGTAAAGTCTGCGCTTCTTGTAATTGGTCAATCCAGGGAAATTTGATGAGTGTTTCCAGAGGAGGCATTTCAGAGTGTCCTGAAACATTTTGGCCAGTTCTTTGATTCAGGGAGACTGAGGTCTGAACTTCAAGTCCTATATTCAAACCAGGACTTGCAGGGCAACAGGGGAAAGTTATGTGATTTCTTGCTGTTTCTGAAAGACATGGAGTTGGACATTGCAATGCCTCAGGTGTACAAACTATTGTCATTAGCGGCAACGATTGGAGCTACATCTGCAGGTGTAGAGAGGAGCTTCTCCTGTTTAAAGCGGCTCAAGTCTTACACCCGCAACACCATGGGCCAAGGCCGTTTAAGCAGCCTAGCTTTGCTGGCCATTGAGAGGACACACACACCAATATAACTGTTCTGTGGTGTACCCCTCTCAAATTAAGTAAACAACAAAGAGTCAAGTAAATTTATTTTGTTGTGAACAGCATATGAATGCTTCTAAAACGTCAGTAGTGTGCTTGTCTACCTTCTTAGTGTTTCTGGCATCCTTAGAGTTCAATATTTCCACCAGTTCCTCCTCTGTGAACTCAGCAAACTTCGCTGGCAGAGGATTTTCTGCTGTTGTTGACATGTTTGTTGCTATTTTTTCAACCAGCATCTGTCAGCAAGTTCCTGACCTTCGTATGCCACGCTCTGATTGGCTAGCTGTTGGCAGTAAGCTCTAATGCTATTGATCAGTGGGAACCGATCCAATATAACTTTGGGTCCTAGCCTTTTTGGATGGGGTCCCACATGATCAGCCCACTAGGAAGGCGTCACACACACAGTGAGGAAAGGAGGGATTTTTTAATAATTTATTTGTATGTTACTGCTGCAAATAAGTATTTGAACACCTACCAACCAGCAAGAATTCTGGCTCACACAGACCTGTTAATTTTTCTTTAAGAAGCCCTGTATTAATTGCACCTGTTTGAACTTGTTACCTGTATAAAAGACACCTGTTCACACACTCAATCACACTCCAACCTGTCCACTATAGCCAAGACCAAAGAGCTGTCTAAGGACACCAGAGACAAAACTGTAGACCTGCACAAGGCTGGGATGGACTACAGGACAACAGGCAAGCAGCTTGGTAGAAGACAACAACTGTTATGATTATTTATTAGAAAGTGGAAGAAAGACAAGATGACTGTCAATCTCCCTCGGTCTGCGATTCCACGCAAGATCTCACTTTGTGGGGTAAGGATGATTCTGAGAAAGCTCAGAACTACACAGGAGGACCTGGTCAATGACCTGAAGAGAGCTGGGACCCCAGTCACAAAGATTACATTAGTAACACATGATGCTGTCATGGTTTAAAATCCTGCAGGGCAGCAAGGTCCCCTTGCTCAAGCCAGCACATGTCCAGGCCCGTTTGAAGTTCACCAGTGACCATCTGGATGATCCAGAGGAGGCATGGGAGACGGTCATGTGGTCAGATGAGACCAGAATAGAGCTTTTTGGAATCAACTCCACTTACCATGTTTAGAGGATGAGAACAACCCTCAGAAAACCATCCCAACTGTGAAGCATGGGGGTGGAAACATCATACTCTGGGGGTGCTCGTCTGCAAAGGGGACAGGACGACTGTACTCTATTGAAGGGAGGATGGATGGGGTCATGTATTGCAAGATTTTGGCAAACAACCTCCTTCCCTCAGTAAGAGCATTGAAGATGGGTCATGGCTGGGTCTTCCAGCATGACAAGGGCAAGTAAGGAGGAGCTCTGTAAGAAGCATTTCAAGGTCCTGGAGTGGCCTGGCCAGTCTCCAGACCTGAACTCAATAGCAAATCTTTGGAGGAAGCTGAAACTCCAAATCTGAAAGATCTGGAGAAGATCTGTATGGAGGAGTGGACCAAAATCACTGCTGCAGTGTGTGAATACATGGTGAAAAACTACAGGAAATGTTTGACCTCTGTAATTGCAAACAAAGGCTACTGTACCAAATATTAACACTGATTTTCACAGGTGTTCAAATACTTATTTGCAGCAGTAACATACAAATAAATTATTTTAAAAAAATCATACATTGTGATTTCCAGATTTTTTTTATTATTATTATTATTTTTTTATATTATGTCTCTCACAGTGGACGAGCACCTAAGATGAAAATTTCAGACCCCTCCATGATTTCTAAGTGGGAAAACTTGCAAAATCGTAGGGTGTTCAAATACTTATTTTCCTCATTGTGTGTGTGTGTATATATATATATATATATATATATATATATATATATATATATATATATATATATATATATATATATTGCACTATTTCACTGGGATACCAATTAAACAACTGCAAATTCAAAGAAGACAATGCTCATACGAGGTCTATTAGATAATAAACCGACCCTTTTATTTTTTTTTTTAACTATATGGATTTGAATGACGTGCAATTACACCAATGATGCTTGAACCGTCGTGCGCATGCGTGAGTTTTTTCACGCATATCGGTGACGTCATTTCCCTGTGGGCAGGCCTTGAGTGAGATGTGGTCCCACCCTCTCGGCTGAATTCCTTTGTTTCACACGCTGCTCGAGACGGCGCGCGCTGCTTTATCAAAATTTTTTCTGGACCTGTGACGAATATCCGAGTGGACACTATTCGAGAAATTAAGCTGGTTTGCGGTGAAAAGTTTAACGGCTGATGAGAGATTATGGGGTGTTTCTGTCGGTGTAAGGACTTCCCACGGAGCGGGACGTCGTGCAGCGCTTCCAGGCGCCGTCGTCGGCCTGTTTCGACCTGAAAACATCCTAATTTAAGGCTTAATTCACCCAGGACATCATGAGAGAACACAGAAGATTCAGAAGAGGCCGGCATGAGGACTTTATGCGGACATTCCACTGTTTAAGGACATTTTTTAATGAAAGACGTGCGCGCAAATTCGCAGAGTCGTTTCCGGGACGACTCTGCAAATCTGTGTGCGCCGCGACATGAAAAACTCCTCCATGTTGAAAACCATTTGTAAAATTCAGGCGGCTTTTGATGGCTTTCAACAAGTGAGTAACTGAGAAATTGTTTAACAGCTTGGGCATGTTCCAACTTGCCCGTTAAGGTTTCCAACGGAGGTGTTTTTCCTGTCGCGACTCCCCACGGTCGGGTCCGGCCCGACATGCGACTCTACCCGCACGTTCTTTCATTACAAAATGTCCGTTAACAATGGAATGTCCGAATAAACTCCTCATGCCGACTTCTTCTGACAGTTCTCTGTTCTCTGACGACTTACTGGGTCAACAGAGCCTGAAATGTGGAAGTTTTCAACTTGAAATGGCGAGACGCTGCCGCCTCGAAGCGCAGATCGCCGTCAGGCACCGTGGGCCGTCCTTACGGCGACACTACCAGACCAAAATCTCTCATCAGCCGTTAAAATTTTTACCGAAAACCAGCTGAATTTATCGAATGGTGTCCACTCAGTTGTGCCTTACAGTTTTGAAAAAAATGTGATCAAACAAAGCAGCAGTCTGAGCCATTCCTAAACAATGAAAAAAATCGACGAGAGGGTGGGCGACTCCTCACTCAAAGACTGCCCACAGGCGAATGACGTAACCGACAGGCGTGAAAAATCTCTCGCATGCCCACGAGGGTTCAAGCATGTCTGATGTAATCACATGTGATTCAAATCCATATGGTTTTTGAAAAAAATAATAAGGTCGGATACTTTTCTAATAGACCTCGTACATCCAAGAGTATTTTAGCATTATTTTGCGTTATAGTTTTCCTTGTTCTTCTGTGTCAAAAACACACACAACTGGGTTTCACATATCTGCAACTGGAGCTGAGGTTAAGAGACTTTTTTGGTTTTTCCCCATTAAAGGTGCATGATGTCTGCAGGGTATTTTTGGATCCAAACTTCATAATGTGTTTTTGAGTCAGATCACTGAAATGATGAACAATATGACCACTTCAAAGCAGAATACAAACTTCTTTTTGAGTTTTGACAACGCTGCTGTTGGTGAAAAAAAAATAATTTAAAGTTTGTTTTCCATAAATACAATGTATAGTTTTGAAGTATTATTTTGTCCCACATTGATAATCAGTAGTTTTAACTTTGTGTATCAGCGTGGGGCAGACTGAGCAGACATCCTGCGAACTGTCAGGTGCCATCGTCATGGGAACCCTGTGATGCTCCAAGGCAAGTGAGATGGAGCTGAACTTCTCAGTTAGCAGGTCTGACTGGGCAGAACCAGACAAAACCTCAGCCACATTTCCTCTTAAGAGGGGGGAAAAAAACTGTTTTTGGGAGTTTTTTTTTTTTCTCTCTCTCTTTCTGTTCTCACTGTGCTTTCCCACCAGCACCTGGTCGAACACGGTTGCCATGGCAACATGGCTGTGGGACTGTGCAGGATGGTGATGGAGCTCAGCGGAGGAGAGTGTTTCTTCATTTAGAGAAGAGAAAAAGTTGGAATGGATGAAATCCTCAGGCTGGAAGCCGACCAGCCTTCATTCATTTCTTCAGCTAAAATAAATCAGACAAAGTCTGAGTGAGATCAGAGACAGTTTGAGGATCACTTCTACAAATGTCTCTTCAAATCTAAATAACCCACATGTGTCTCACCGCCTCTGCCAGGCGCCGCCCGTTTTACCTGTTTGTTTTAGGCGAGGAAATCCTCTCTGCTCCATCCGAACACGTGTTTTGATTTTTTTTGTTCCTTGTCGCTGCATGTGCACTTTTTAAAAACTTTTTAAACTGCTCGCTGACTGAGAGGTGTCTGTGAAGGTCATTAAACCTTCTCATGTATAAACAACAGCAGCTGTGACACTGTGTACTGCTGTGATGTCATCAAATGGTCATTCACATTTACTGCTCCCTACTGGCTGTCTGAAGACCATGAAGGTCCATGATAACCAGTGATGTACCTGTCTGTCCAAATGTCTACTGCCACCTTCTGACAGCTTGGTGGAACTGCACCTTAAACACATTTTCAACCACAATATTTTAATTTTAATCATTCTTATTTTTAATTTAACTTTGTTAATTTTAGATTTCTGACTCTTTATCTTTATCAGTTGTAGCTCATCATAATAAAATGAACTTTAAACTTTAAAAATGGTAATCCTTTGAGTACTTGAGTTTTATGTGAATGTGCATTCAGATTGTTTATGAATTTAATATTTGAAGTCTACAGTCAAGCGCATGATTTGTACGTGCACCAGCACAAACGCCGCTCATTTTTCTTTGTTGTTTTACAGCAGCGTGACACAAAACATTCTCATAAATCTTGCACTGAAATCGAGCTCCACAGAACATTTAACTGACTAGTTAGGACTGAACTCATTTTAAAAACGTCAATGGTTATGTTGCGTGCAGGTAAAAAAAAAAAAAAAAATAGGCTAAATAATCCCTTCACTCCTCAGCACAGAAAGCCATTATTTCTGTTGTTCTTTAAAGACGAAGTGCAGAATCTGGGGAATTGTTGCTGTTTTTCTTAGGAAGAAGAAGAATTTGGGATGATGATAGAGATTTATAAAGCTCTGGTTATAGCGAGGATATCTTTAGGTTTACACTTTGGGGGGTTGAGGTGATAAATGGAGTTGCTGGGGCGGGGCGTACCATCGGAAGAACAGGAAGTGAATGGCTAAGATGTCTTTGCTAATGTCTGTGTGCGCCACTGCACCCAGGGGGTGCCACATTTTGGGCTGAATGCTTTTTATGTACACTGAGGAAGGAGTTACTGGAAGGAGTTACTTGACGGTGTCATTGAAGAGGTTTTGTTTGTACTGAGATAGTGAAACACAAATAACATCCCGTCACCATGATGACACAAAAACATCATCTAAAAGAAAGAAAGAAAGAAATGCTCCTAAATGGCAGCTTTTGTTTTAGAACCTGAATAAAAACCCAAATAACTTCAAAAATCTAACCAAAAAGGCAATCAGAGAGTTTTAAAATTTATTTTAAAAATGTTTTCTTCCTGTGACATGTTTGGATAAATTAATTCACACAGAACAAACTATAATCAGTAGGCTTTTCAAAACATGTATCTGCACTCTTTATGTTTAAATGCAAAAGCAGACCTAGGCTTTATTGGCTTCATGCCTCGGCGTCAGTAGGCCCAAGGACCAAGGGTTTGGTAGCTTCCAAACCTCAGCTTTGGTGCCCTCCAGACATAGGCCTTGTTGGCTTCCAGAAGGCTTTGGTGGCCTTAGGGACCTACTCTTTGTTGGCTTCCAAACCTAGGTTTTTGTGGCCTCCAGACATAGACTTCAGAGGCCAAAAAACAGCCAAAATGCATCAGAAAGTGTGCTCCAAATTAATTTTTAAAACATGCCAGAATGACTCCTACAGATGGACATCAGGGAAGTCTTCAGAAAAAGCTGAGACGGGGAAGAAGTAAGGAGAAAAAGGGTGGTATGATCTAAACACGTTAGCTAGCTAACATACTTGCAAATGAGCAAGAAAGTTCAACAACTGGAGACAGGTTTTCTTATTATTTGCACGTAGAAGTTATATGGGTTTAAAAAAAAGAACCTGACATGAGTAACGGGGGGAGCGGGGGGGGGGGGGGGAGCCTGATGTCTGGCACCGCCCCTAAAGCAGGACATGCAGAAAGAGAACTGACAGACTGACAGGTGAAATCACTTTTCACCATTTATTGTCCTCTTGTTTTTGGAAATTTAGCCTTTTTCAGTGTTTATTTTCACGTATCATTTTCTTTTTTCATTTTCTTTTTCTCAAAAGCAAGATGTACTTCTCAGAAATAGTTTTTTGAAAAACATGTTCATTTTTTCAACATGTCATCAATTGAACATCAACATGTTCAATTCATTTTCTTCTCTCCAAACAGTGAGTGAATGAATTGGCTCATATAAAGACTCAGTTTGACATTTCGTCACAGAAAGATGCTGAACAGATGGGAAAAGGTCAGCTGATATTTTAGTCTTCTGTAGCTGATTAGTCTTAATTGTTTGATCGGAGTGTTTGTCTGCAGCTAATCCGCTCTGTTAACACTAAAGAATGGAAGCTAATTACAGCCACTAATCAGAGTGCAGCCTGAAAAAAAAAAACACTTGTTTTTATGTCATTTTAAACATTTTCTGTTTTATTGTTGCTCATTTTAATCACTGTTTAATATGGTTTACTGTGGTTATTTTGTGAAACAATTCATATGTTTGACTTTAAAACAATGTATAAACAGATTATTGTTATTATTCTTAAAGCTTTCTGCAGGTGAGTCGCTAGTACGCTGATTACAAATGTTAGCATGAAGCTAACCATCATTAGCATGTAAAGCTAAAACAAATGATGAAAAAGGAGACAATATTTCCTTCCATAAGTAAGTGGCTTTGGTTATTCTTGTCACTTTGTCCGGAACATTTGGTTGATAAACAGGTACGTTTCCTGCCCGAGCCTGTGTGCCGTCCGAGGACACAGACCACACTTACGCACACCACTCACACACAGAGATGTGCACACACACCACTGACTTCATGAATGAAACTCGGTCAATAAAGGATAATTGTGTCAAAATATTATATTATATATATATATATATATATATATATATATATATATATATATATATATATATATATATATATATATATATATATATGTTTCGTAATGGTTTTAAGAGCTGCACTGTTCTGAAAACAGCAGCAGCGCAGCTTAACAGCGCAGATCCATGTAACCTTCAACACTAACATTTGGGAATGTCTGTGTGTCAGAGTAAGTTTAATACTTTCATAACATGATTTAATGTTAATTAATTTTACTGGATCAATATCCAGGTCAGAACGGCATTTTAACACATTTTGCAAGCATTTTTCTGAGTGTGTTCAGTCTCAAATCCCCATTGAAAATGCATTAACATCCAGGAACTTGGTCAATATTTTGCCCGTTTAGGAGGCGTCATGTCACTGTCCATGAAGGGACATTGGCATTTAGTGGGCAGCAATGGGAGCGTGGACTCTAGTACTCATATATAACCTCTTTGACACCTACACACAAACACACATGTACACACACACGCACGCACACACACACACACACACACACACACACACACAGTTTGATTAAGACTACACCTATCTAGGCTCCTCCTACATTCAGTATTAAATGAAAGAAGGTGATCACCTATAATAGTTTGACTGACTGATCGCCTTCCTAGTGGGCTGATCATGTGGGACAGCATGATCATATGGGGCAGACCGATCACGTGGGACAGGATGATCACGTGGGACAGGGGATCATGTGGGACAGGCCGATCATGTGAACTCACAGTTGTCTGTGGAGCGTGTTGTGTTGTTGTTGTGTAGGTGCTGAACACTGAAGCACAGCAGGCTGTTCATACATCTGCAGAGGAACATGATGACACTCCACATGCAAACAAATCAAACTAAACTGAAAAAGAAGTGAGGCGCCATGAATCCAGAAGCTTTTAATCCTGCTTCAAGTCTCAGCAGCTTGTAGGGAAAAGCAACAGAAGAATCAACATTTTTTTTTCTGTTTTTTTAATTCCTTCCAACAAAATGCTGCATGTGTATTCCACTCTCCCTGTCGACACGTACGCTTCTATTCAGCAGGGCGTCTGGCAACTCAAGGCAAACTTCTCTTTCCTTCCAATCCAGCTATCAATCACAACACTGCACTACCTAACTCAGGAGGCAGTGCCCTCTGCTGATTGTTTCTGGTACTATGGGTGGACGACAGAGGCAGTCAGAAAATGCACATGTAAAACAGATGACATGTAAAAACAGGTCAAAACATATGTCATGTATAAAAACAGATGACACATAAAAACAGATGATGTGTAAAAACAGATTACACATGTAAAAACTTGCAGAAACAGATGACATGTAAAAACAGGTAAAAACAGATGATATGTGGAAAAACAGATGATAGAAAAACAGATGATATGTAAAAATAGATATTTCTAAGCAGACAACACGTGTAAAAACAGATGGCACATGTAAAAACAGATGACGTGTAAAAACAGATGACACGTAAAAACAGATGACATGTAAAAACAGGTTATGCATGTAAAAACAGATGGCACAAGCAAAAACGGATAAATAAAAACATGGCACATGTAAAAACAGGTAAAAAAACATGACACGTAAAAACAGATGAAACACGTAAAAACAAATGATACGTAAAAATAGATATGTAAAAGCAGACAGCACATGTAAAAACAGGTGATGTAAAAACGGGTTAAAAAACATGGCATGTCTAAAAACAGATTAAAAAAAGATGACGTAAAAACAGGTCAAACAGATGAAACGTGTAAAAACAAATGATACGTGAAAAAACAGATGACATGTAAAAACAGATGATGTGTATAAACAGTATATGTAAAAGCAGACAACACATGTAAAAACAGATGATGTGTAATAACAGATGACACATATAAAAACCAGTAAAAAAACAAAAACATATAGCACCTGTAAAAACAGGTACAAACAGATGACACATTTAAAAACAGGTAAAACAGATGAAACATAAAAATAGATATGTTAAAGCAGACAGCACATGTAAAAACAGGTGACATGTAAAACAGATGATGTGTAAAAAGAGATTACACATGTAAAAACTTGCAGAAACAGGTGACGTAAAAACAGGTAAAAACAGATGATATGTGTAAAAACAGATGACGTAAAAACAGATATGTAAAAATAGATATTTCCAAGCAGACAACACGTGTAAAAACAGGTGACACGTAAAAACAGATGACGTGTAAAATGAGATTATGCATGTAAAACATGCAGAAACAGATGACACGTAAAAACAGATCACGTGTAAAAACAGGTGACACATGTAAAAACAGATGACATGTAAACATGGGTAAATAAAAAACATATGGCACGTGTAAAAACAGGTAAAAACATGACATGTAAAAACAGTTTCTGTGTAGGCTCTCAGTTGTCCAGGTGGTTTCCATAGTAGAGAAGGTTGAATCTTCGACTGGAAGTCTAAGATTCAAGCTTCTCTACCACGTAAAAACAGGTAAAACAGATGAAACACGTAAAAACAAATGATACGTAAAAATAGATACGTAAAAGCAGACAGCACGTGTAAAAACAGGTGACACGTAAAAACAGATGACACATGTAAACATGGGTAAATAAAAAACATATGGCATGTGTAAAAACAGGTAAAAACATGACATGTAAAAACAGTTTCTGTGTAGGCTCTCAGTTGTCCAGGTGGTTTCCATAGTAGAGAAGGTTGAATCTTCGACTGGAAGTCGAAGATTCAAGCTTCTCTACCACGTAAAAACAGGTAAAACAGATGAAACGCGTAAAAACAAATGATACGTAAAAATAGATATGTAAAAGCAGACAGCACGTGTAAAAACAGGTGACACGTAAAAACTGATGATGTGTAAAAACAGATGACACGTGTAAAAACAGATGATGTGTAATAACAAATGACACATATTAAAACCATTAAAAAAAACATATAGCACGTGTAAAACAGGTAAAAACAGATGAAATGTGTAAAAACAAATGATACGTGAAAAAACAGATGACATGTAAGAACAGATGACGTGTAAAAACAGTTGACACGTGGAAAAACAAATTACACATGTAAAACATGTAGAAACAGATGATGTAAAAAAAAGATGACACGTAAAAACAGATGATGTGGAAAAACAGGTTACACATGTAATAACAGATGACGCATAAAAACAGATGACAAGTAAAAAAACATATGGCACATGTAAAAACAGTGAAAACAGATGACGTAAAAGCAGATAAAACATGAAACGTGTAAAAACAAATGATACGTAAAAATAGATATTTAAAAACACAGCACGTGTAAAAACAGGTGACATGTAAAAACAGGTGATGTGTAAAAACAGATGACACGTGTAACAACAGATGATGTGTAATGACAGATGACATAAAAACTAGTAAAAAAAAAGGATAGCATGTGTAAAAACAGGTAAAACAGATGAAACGTGTAAAAACAAATGATACATGAAAAAACAGATGACACGTAAAAACAGATATGTAAAAGCAGACAACACATGTAAAAACAGATGATGTGTAATAACAGATGACCAGTGGTGGGCACAGATAACCAAAAAATTCACTTCGATAACAGATAATCAGATAATTGAAAAGTTGTCTTTGATAAAGCTAAAACGATAAACCACCCAGAAATATATCGGAAGTTACAGATAACCGATAACGAATAAATTCCAGTATTGTCTCCGGTACACTTGCAACTACTAACAAGCTTATTTTGAGTTTTAACACCATGATCGCTTCTGGAAGCATCAAAGGCGATGACAGACCCAAACAATGAGTCAGCACTTCTGTCTTTGAGCATCCTGCCCCCTGCTGGAAGCTCCAGTTTACTACATGGCTTCCAGCACAAACGCAGCTGAGGAGCCACAAAGCTCAACTCTCTACTCAATCACAACGCTGCCGTCAGGCGGAGGTCTTGGAAAATAAAGCAATGCTGACTTATGGTTTGGTGTAAATAAAATGAATACTGATAGAATAACTCCATTAATGTCAATTCTGTCATTTGCGCAAAGTTAAGATATAACATATATCTTTTAATGTTGAATAATGCACTAATTCTGAAGTTTTGTAACAAACACAGACAGATGGCATTCTGGATAAAATGTGCATCCGCTAACACTGATTGGTTGACTCATTCATTCTATGTAAATCATGTTAATGTGAGGTGTGTCGTGTGTTGGTGTTTACAGATAAATGTGCTTTTGTAAAATATGCCATTTTTTATTTGGGAAAAAAAGGCATTTAAAAAAAAAGCCGAGTTGTAATTAGATAACTGTCTGATATAACCGGTGTCAAAATAAATAGAACACTACCGTGATCTACTGGTGCCACTGCGAGTTTTGGCCCTTTTTCAGCTGATTTTTCATTTGTGCGAGAATTTTTTGGATCGCACCGAGTTTCAGGTTAATCGCGCGTCCTGCATCGTTTAGTATACATGGAGTAATGAGCTGTGTTTAACATCTCACGACCACCTCCCAATCGGCAATCGTATGGTCAGATGAAAATCAAACCTGATTGATATTCTGGTCTGCCGTGGTGAGGGTATCCCGCTGCTGAAGCACTACAAGCGTCCAACCTCTCGCACTGTGCCTGTGCAAACACCGCAGACCTGTCTTGTAATTTTGTTGTTGTTGTTTTTTAAAAATTTGATGTCTCCTATCGAGAGTTTTTGTAAATTAAGTTTGAAAAAAAAGCTTCTGTTTACGTTTTGCTTCTGGAAACATGAGTCCAACGTGTAGTTTTTGAATGTACAATGTGTGTGAGAACATAAATCATGCGCTCTGAACTTTTACACCGTGCGGTTCTGTCGTACAGTTTGAGCTGGAACTGAGTACAGTGATTGAAAATATCAGCCCAGCTTCAGGCGAATATTGCCATGAACACTACTGGCCAGTAGATGGCAGTAGAGACCTTGAAAACTTGCCAAAACAAAATTCCAGCTAATCTGTGTCTGCTACGTTTAAGATTCGTGGAATTTAATAAAGAGGTCTGTAATTTTTATCGTAGGTACACTTCAACTGTGAGAGACAGAATCTAAAAAAATCCAGAATATCACATTGTATGATTTTTAAATAATTCATTTGCATTTTATTGCATAAAATAAGTATTTGACCCCCTACCGACCAGCAAGAATTCTGGCTCTCACAGACCTGTTAATTTTTCTTTAAGAAGCCCTCTTATTCTGCACTCTTTACCTGTATTAATTGCACCTGTTTGAACTTGTTACCTGTATAAAAGACACCTGTTCACACACTCAATCAATCACACTCCAACCTGTCCACCATAGCCAAGACCAAAGAGCTGTCTAAGGACACCAGGGACAAAACTGTAGACCTGCACAAGGCTGGGATGGACTACAGGACAACAGGCAAGCAGCTTGGTAGAAGACAACAACTGTTATGGTTACTTATTAGAAAGTGGAAGAAACACAAGATGACTGTCAATCTCCCTTGGTCTGGGATTCCATGCAAGATCTCACTTTGTGGGGTAAGGATGATTCTGAGAAAGCTCAGAACTACACAGGAGGACCTGGTCAATGACCTGAAGAGAGCTGGGACCACAGTCACAAAGATTACATTAGTAACACATGATGCTGTCATGGTTTAAAATCCTGCAGGGCAGCAAGGTCCCCCTGCTCAAGAATACCATCCCAACCATGAAGCATGGTGGTGGAAACATCATACTCTGGGGGTGCTCTTCTGCAAAGGGGACAGAACGACTGCACTGTATTGAAAGGAGGATGAATAGGGTCATGTATTGCAAGATTTTGGCAAACAACCTCCTTCCCTCAGTAAGAGCATTGAAGATGGGTCATGGCTGGGTCTTCCAGCATGACAATGACCCCAAACACACAGCCAGGACAACTAAGGAGGGGCTCCGTAAGAACCATTTCAAGGTCCTGGAGTGGCCTGGCCAGTCTACAGACCTGAACACAATAGAAAATCTTTGCAGGGAGCTAAAACTCCAAACCTGAACGATTTGGAGAAGATCTGTATGGAGAAGTGGACCAAAATCCCTGTTCCAGTGTGTGAAAACGTGGTCAAGAACTACAGGAAACGTCTGACCTCTGCAATAGCAGACAAATGTTTCTGTACCAGTTGTTAAGCTCTGTTTTTCTAGGTGGTCAAATACTTAATTTATGCAATAAAATTCAAATTAATTATTTAAAAATCATACAATGTGATTTTCTTGATTTTTTTTTTTTTTATTCTGTCTCTCACAGTTGAAGTGTACCTATGATAAAAAATTGCAGACCTCTCCATTCTTTGTAGGTGGGAAAACCTGCAAAACTGACAGGGGGTCAAATACTTATTTTCCCCATTGTATATTCACAAGAGTTTTAGGCACTAGAGTTTAATGCTGTTGTCCATGGAGCCTGATCAGAGTGTGATCATGTCGTGAACGTATTGAGATTATGCACCTGGACACAGCATGTCTACACTAAAACCTTAAAAATTAGTGCATTACTTTAAAACCAAAACATATATCTGATATTTTCACTTTATAAAACTTCAGACATGACGTTAATTTAAATAACTTGTCCGAAATTAGTTTGGTTAAAATTTGAACCATAAGTTAAAAATGTATGCCTCTGGATGACTTGGGTGCTATTGCCCGCGTATCAGTATGGGGTTAAAAGAAATTATTATTATTATTTTTTTTTTTTGGTGACCAGTTCTCCTTTGCCTGCAGAGGATAGAGCGGTTTCTTCTAGGAGTAGCTTTCCTCTGTTTGCAAGTGTTTGTAGCTGTTCAGCTTTGTTTACCACATTAACGGTCTAAAAATTATCGATAATGGTTTTCAAAGTTATCTGAAAAGATAATCCGATAATGAAAACATTATCTTCGATAATTAATGGTTATCGGATTATCGGAACTGTGCCCACCACTGCAGATGACACATAAAAGCCGGTTAAAAAAACATATAGCACCTGTATAAACAGGTAAAAACAGATGATACATGTAAAAACAGCTAAAACAGATGAAACATAAAAATATATATCTAAAAGCAGACAGCACGTGTAAAAACAGGTGACATGTAAAAACAGAAGTGTAAAAACAGATGACACGTGTAACAACAGATGATGTGTAATAACAAATGACACATATAAAAACCAGTACAAAAACATATAGCACATGTAAAAACAGATGACACGTAAAAACAGGTAAAACAGATGAAATGTGTAAAAAGAAATGATACGTGAACAAACAGATGATGTGTAAAAACAGATGATACGTGTAACAACAGATGATGTGTAATAACAGATAACATATAAAAAATTGGTAAAAACAAACAAACATATGGCACATGTAAAAACAGATGGCACGTAAAAACAGGTAAAACAGGTGAAACATGTAAAAACAGATGAAACGTGTAAAAACAAATGATACATGAAAAAACAGATGACACGTAAAAACAGATATGTAAAAGCAGACAGCACATGTAAAAACAGATGATGTGTAATAACAGATGACACATATAAAAACCTGTAAAAAAAAAAAAACACAGCACCTGTAAAAACAGGTAAAAACAGATGACATGTAAAAGCAGGTAAAACAGATGAAACATAAAAACATATGTAAAAGCAGACAGCACATGTAAAAACAGGTGACGTAAAAACATATCATGTGTAAAAACAGATTACACATGTAAAAACTTGCAAAAACAGATGACGTAAAAACAGATGATATGTAAAAATAGATATGTCAAAGCAGACAACGTGTAAAAACAGGTGACACGTAAAAACAGATGATGTGTAAAAAGAGATTATGCATGTCAAAACATGTAGAAACAGATGGAGGGATGAAAGTGGTGAAACACAAAAAAAGCTGAAACCAAAAATCCCCCCCAACCCTGAAAATTTTTGAATTCTAGAAGCTCTGAAATGTAATCTGGGGCTATTCCAGACAATGAATTACAGTGAGTGCAGCACCCATTTTGGTGAGAAAAAAACCCAACTTTCCTAATTCAAAATCACTCCTCTAGTAGTATTCTGCTCTTACTAGGATGCAGCAGTTTTTTAGCTTGGCAGATAGTTCTGGAGGAAATCACTGAAGAAATTAACAAACTGAAAATATGGTTTGACTGAAACAAAGTGTCATTAAACTTAAGTAAATAATATATGAGAAAATCAGTTGGAAACAAAACCAAATTATCAAGAAGCACTTCAGTCTTAAAAAACAAAAAAAAGCAAAACATGTTCTGGATCACAAATCACTCCGCACGTATGGTGCGTTCCAGGCAACTGGTAAATTTCTGACTTAGAACTAGTAAAAATGCTTTGGAATGCTGTAATTACAACTTGTAAATTCAGAGCAGTCTGGACATCTCCGACTTCACTGACGTGACGTCACACTACAAAGCAACAAAGCTCCGGTGAATACTTTCCTCGTGAATGGTAAAACGTTCACTGCACATAATTGTTTAACAATAGAAATGCTCCTTTTGAGTGTTAACCTGCTTACTTACATTATTTAACAATTTGACCTATATGTAAACTGGTGTTAAAGACGATAATTTTAACTTTATCTCCACTAAATCTGTGTGGCTAACGGGCTGACTAATGGCTTGCAACATTTTACTGTGATAGCAGTAGCTGCACATCAACTGCATGCAGTTGTGAACATGTGTATTTTACTAATACTATGCACCAGCAGAAAGTTACAAATATAGCTGGCCTTTTACAGAGAGGAGTTTGCATTCAATGTATTAAAGGTTACTCAAAAGGTGTGATTTGCAGTGTATTTGGACAGCGAGATGAACATGTACCTTGACGAGTGGCTTTCACGGCGGCTGTTGTCTCCCCTCTACCGATCTGTTGCGGATCATACAGCTTATTATCTTGATCAGGTTCTCTCACCTTGAGACTGAGAGTGGTGTTGCCAGGTCAGATGAATATTTTTTGTGTGTGTCAGATGGTTATTTGACAAATGTGCCTGGATCTACAATTTGGTAAGACCTAACATATTTATCTACATCATTATGTTATTGGAGAGACAGCGACAGGTGACTAAACACATGCTGAGGCCACGGGTTTTGCAGATGAAGCAGAGGAGAAAGGAAATGACAATGTAGAAAGCATGGAGGAGGAAAGCAGCGGTCACTCCTCAACACAGCAGAGGCAGGCAAATGACAGCTTCACCAGAGAACAAACTCTCTTTATAATTGATCTGATGAGAAGACACCTTCAAGATAGTGAAGATGAACTGCCTCGCAACCTGGCTGAGCTCAACAGCTGCATTAAATCTGGGAAAGGCTCAAAAAAATTTAATGTGGAGAGAAATGGCCAACCTTCTGTCAAACCACTTCAGAGAATCCTTTGACCCAGAGAAAGTGAGCAGAAATTGGATTACACTAGTCAAGGCATACGAACGAATCAAGGTTCATTGGGGTCTGCCATCCAAGCTCGTGGCTCGTAGGAGGCTGCTGGCCGGACCCGTGACTTGTTGGAGGTCAGTGACCAGGCCTGCAGCCCATCAAAGGTCCCTACCCAGGCTCACGACCCATCGGCTTTTGCTAGCCGGGTCCGCGGGTTGTTGGGGACTGCTAGCCGGACCCACGGTTCGTTTGGATGCCACTAGCAGGACCTGCAACTCGGCAGAATCACTGGACCGGTGACCAACGACTTGTCGGAGGCTACCAGCTAGGCAAGGTGTAGCGGTGGAGGCCACCACCACATTGGCGGACAGCTTAATCTCTCTACGGGGGAAGTCGGGATGCCATTGACGAAACTACGATAAGCTAAGCAAACTGAACTAAGCTGTGTTTCTGCTCGGCTGACTTCTGACTATGGTTAGGCAGAGGAGGTCAAGTGGGGTTTGGTGGAAATCATGTGGGGCTCGGCGCCCGGCTGTGGCATCCAAACTACATGAGCCTACATGAGTTTTGCCTTTGCAAACTATCAACCGATTTTCTCCCCTGGATGCGCCTGATGTTAGTTCTCTGAGACCACAGAGGACTTCCACTCCTATCTCCAGGCCAACACGTCGGGCGTTAGTGAAAGGGGATTCTATCACCCGTAAAGTTAGGTTGCAGATGCTGCTGATATTAAATGTATTCCTGGAGCTAGAGCTCCTGACATTGCCTTCCACCTCAGCGTACTGAAGCAGAAGAACGGTAAACAGATTAAGGAACACGACATGAGATACAGTCATACAGTTATTCATGTCGGTGCTAATGATGTGAGAATGAAGCACTCAGAGGTCACTAAAATGGATATAGAGAGGACTTGTGATCTTGCCAGAAAGATGTGTCGGAATTGGTTGGTGATCTCTGTCCCCACCCCTCCTGGGGTGGTGATGAGGCATTTTTGCAGGCTGTTTTCATTAAATACGTGGCTGCCACAGTTTTGTGGACAGCACGGCTTTAGTTTTGTTGATAACTGGCCTTTGTTCTGGGGCTGCGTGATTTGCTGACGGCCTTCACCCTACTGGGGAGGGCACTGCCATTCTGTTGTGAACATACAGGAATCGACATTAACGCTTGTCCGATTGTCCAGGACAAGTGTAAAATGTGATCGGACAAGCAGTAGCTCTAAATCGTTGTCCAACTGGACAAGTGCCATTTTTTTTGGTTTAAAACGTTCACATTCTTTTTTCATCGCTCGGAACCAAAATATCTGACCGCTGCCTTTTTGTTTTATTTACATCACATCTTGTGTTACACCTCGCGAGAAAGCGTGTTCGGTTTTCCTGCCACTCTCCACGCAGCGGACAATCAGAAAACATGATATCAATGAGACCACTGTATGGAGTGTGCATTCGTAGTAGAGGCTGACGTTTTTTCGGGAATCCCAAGGGTCACGGGATTCCCACTTTGCTATTTATCACGTGATTGGGACGGTATGGGGTTAAAAATTCACGGGAGCAAGAACCAAGGTTTTAGGCAGTGAGCCGTCCTGCTGTCATTTGAACGGTTAATTTTCGAAAAAGACGCTGAAAAAATAGCGGGCAGCTTTGCTTAAAGCCGTCTAAAATTAAGACTGGGTCCGATCGTTGCAGCCGTCTGTGTGTGTGTGTGTTTGTGCTATGTGCGCGTGAGTCGGCTGGCTGCAAGGAGGGAGGGGAGGGGGCGGGGGGGAGGTGAGGGGGCGCTGAGCACAGAGTGAAAATAAACACAAACTAAACTGTGGCGCTGCCTTTATTTCTCCCTGTACTGTTCTGAGAGTACGTCCTGTTCACACCGTGTGCACGTGTCGGTGACAGTTACACTGAATTTATGAGATGAAATAAATTGGTTAAAATTCCTTAAAATGAGAATATATGGATGAACAGAATAAAAATCACACACACGTGTGTTTTAAAAAACCCTGATGTGGAGAAGCTCTGCAGTGATGTTCAGAAGCAGAAATCACGTAAAGCAGCTGAGAACTCTGAACTTTAACAGGCTGTTATTTTCCAAAGATATTTATTTTAGATGACTTAATGTAGTTATTTTATGTTCAAGCACAAAATGTGACTGAGGAGGAGAAAAAAAGAGGAAATGAACTCTATAGTCAGAATAAAAATACAAGCTGCTGATTTTTATTTTTCAAAATTATTAGGCTGTAGTTTCATTTATTTCAAAGTAAGTTCCCGCTATTATTTTCAAAAATCACGAGTCAAATCAGTCTGCATTGTTCAGTTTTTCCTGCACGTTTTGTGTATTTTTTCCTTCCTTATAAGAGTTTGGTTTTTGTTTGTTCTACTACAAAGTTTGAAAAAACAGTAAAATGTTAACACTTTTCCTTATAGCAGTTCTTTAATTTCAGAAATGGAACAGAAACAACCACAAATAAAAAAGTAGGAACTGTATGTAAAATGAAGATAAAATAAAAATTTGTTATATTCCCAGTTTCTCCACTCACACCCACAGAAGCCAAACATTCTTCCAAAGTTGTGTCTTGGTGGCTTCCCTCACTTGTCTTCTTCCTGCATGGACATTTAGTTTTTGAGAACTGCCTACCTGACACAGATTTACCATAAAGCACCACACTGTTTGTATTTCTGAATGACTGATGTAAGTAAAATCTAAGAAATATTCAGTGAGTTGGAAATATTCACGTTTCATCCTCTGACATTTCCCAAGAAAACTGGCTGCAAATATTATTAACTAATTCTTCCATTAACAATAAACTGCCCTGTCCCAAATGTAGGAATGGATATATATTAACAAAAATAAATAAATAACTAAAAGTAAAGCTGACCTCACTAACATGAAATATGTTGGTTTCATACAGCCTGCAGTTACAGAAATAGAAGACAAAGTAAATGTCAGGATCATTACATGTCCATCATCACCACATTTTGAAAAACTATAAGACCACAGGCCATGCATTATTTATGTTTTGTGTCTTTTAGTGAAGTTTGTTTTTTATTTGGATTAAGGCAGTAAGTGCCTCTCTGTAATACCACAGATGAACTGTTTCTGTTGCCACATCTTCTGAAATAAAACGCAGAACACTAAAACCTAAAAACTAAAAGAAGGAAAAAATGGGAGCAGTACAGGAGCGGGAGTCATTCTGGATGGGAGCGGGATGGGAGTGGGAATCATTTTACCAGGAGTGGGATGGGACAGTTATTTATTTATTTATTTATTTACTCTGGCCCGGGATTGGGATGGGACAGGAATTTTTCTGTGGGAGTGGGACGGGACAGGAGTGAAAATCTACTCCCGTGTCAACCTCTAGTTCGTAGCATCTTCTTGCGAGATGCTGTGGTGGGAAAAATTAGATAACGAACATCGCATCGATTAACATGCCTTTTGAAGAATATATTGAACAGAATGTCTTTTCTAAAACCTCCGAAATTGGGCCAGATACCAGGGAAAGTGCCAGTCAAATGCAAAGCATCAACCCCTGCAAGTGTAGAAGCTTCAAAGAAGAGGTAAGAAGAGAAAGGAAGAGAGAGGAAGTTTGTGAGTAGCTGGACACAGGATTATCTGCGGCTGGGGCACAAGGAAGAGGACAACACAATATACTGCCATGTCTGTCGGAATTTTCCTTCAACTGCGGACCAGTAAATCATTTTTAAATGTTGAAATAAAAGAATTCGATTTGCTTTATAAAATACATACTGGCAAACGATCATGCATTGAACAGTGATGAATTCAGAAAACACACAGGAGAGAAACAGATGCATATTGGCATTTACCAATTATTTAAATGTCTTCCCCAATTATGAACAATCGCAGGAGAGAAAGATTATGAGCAATGTCTTGGTTAACGGATTAAAAAGCTAGAGGCTATGCATGCAATATGTAATAAAATTTATTTTTTGGACACTGAATTTTACCACCCATACAGGAGAGTGACAGTATTAACTTTTTCATGAAGTGATATGTCACAGCAAAGTAGATGTGATAAATATTTAATCTGAATCTCAGTCCCAGAAAATGTTGAAATGTAATGATTTTTTTATTTCAGTTGTAATTCTTATGTTGGAATATTAAAGTTAAATTACTTACAAACAAAAGAAGTATGACAGGTTTTTATTAAGTGACAAGTCAGAGCAAAGTACATGTGATAAATATGTGTTTTGAATCTCAGTCACGGGTTGTCCGGACAACCAGCTTTTCCTATAGGACAAGTAAACTGCCAGGGTTACTTGTCCTATGGACAACTACACTAAAAAGCTTAATGTCAATGCCTGACATAGATGGAGCTTTACGGGGGGGTATCATTAGGATTCTACAGCAGGCCACAGAGCAGGTGATTAGAGAACCTGCAGGGCGTATAACAAAAATGGGTGTGGAATTAATTAGCTCGGCGGGGAATTTAATGCAGACAATCCATGGTGGTGAGAGTGGTCTTTTAGGGAGGGAAGATTATCAAATTGAGACTGTGGCTTGCTTTCGCAAATGTGTCCTTAAGAATCATAGAGGGATATGTTTTACAAACTTTATACCCATTACTGCACTGGATGACACTGAAATTGAGGATGGCCTGTTGGCTGTTCCAGCAATATCAAATATATCATGTCTGTTACCTACACTGCGCATGGAATGTCTTAAACCTAAACCTACTTTTAGGCACATTGGGTCTCATGTATCAATGTTGCGCACTTGTGGCGTAAATTTACGGCGTAAACTTGAAATACACCAAAGTCGCCGTGACATGTTTCAAGCAGTGCGCACCTGCCCATTTCCGGCGTACACCTGACGTGACCTTGATAAATGCAGCAGGTGGAAACGATCGTAATTATAATAAACACGCCCATAAATATTCAGACTCCGCTTCAGACACACCCTCATTTTACGACATAGAAGCCGGAAAGACGGCAATGAAAAAGAACTCCACCAATCACGACGCGTGCCAATAGAGCGTCAAAAGCGGCCGTCGTATTAATTGTTTTGTAGTATATAATTAAAAAAGTGTTACAGTGGTCCCTCATTAATCGCTGGAGTTACGTTCTAAAAAATAGCCCGTAATACGCGAAACCGCGACGTAGTCAGCATTATTTTTTACAATTATTATAGATGTTTCAAAGCTGTAAAACCCCTCACTACACAGTTTATACACTTTCTCAATCAGGCATGAACATTTTCTCACTTTTCTCTCGTGTGTAAACACTCTCAAAGTTCAAACCTTAGTAGGAAAATAATACCAAACTGTTTTCAGGCCCAAACATTTGTTTGAGAAATAAAAATAGAACGTTTTCCTATAAATAATTATGATGGCATTTAGAACTAACAAATTAATTTTAACGATCAATGAACGAGGTCGGACACATAAGAAATTATTAATAGCGACTGACCAGTATGTCACAGATCGCGCCTCTGCGTCGTGACGCCGCACCTTTTTCCACTCACACCTGGCTGCAGGTGTTTCCGAGTGACAAACACAGTTATGAGTAGTTGTTGGCGCTCTTTTTTCTTCTGGGCAACAAGATTCTTATAAACAGATACGCAGAACACAGAAAACTAAAAAAAAAAAAAAAAAAAAAAGGCATGCAAAATTGGACTAAATGAACGGCGTTATAGCGAGGGACCACTGTATTCTCTTTTCCCATGTCAATAATTCTTGACGTGGATATTTGCTTGCTCAATTAATAAGACACACCTAATCTGTCAGATTTCTTTATTTTTTAAATGTATTTCTGTATTTATTTTATTGTGACAACCGAATGGAGACGACAAAACCTGGTTGCAGCACGGGCGAATTAAGGGAATGACGAAACTACAGTTGTTATTATCAATTTCATAGTCTAAAACGATCACACCACATGAAGTTAAGCTCAGCGCTGCTCTGGCTCCAGGCTCGAAGTCTGGAGAAAAAGGCGAGCAGCGCTTTCCTTCCTGTCAGCGCTGTGACCACGGATCGTGCTCCATAACAATCCCGCAAAGGCGGGATTTGTATTGATTATTATGTAGTATAATCAGGAAAGTGTTATTTATGTAACATATGCATTGATTTGTATAATGGCACTGTTTATCATGTTGATCATCTTCATTTTTATGTGGATTCCAGCGCTGGTTCATTTTGGTGTATAATTTACGCCACCTCTCGACCTGCTGTATATTTTCAGCGCAGCGTACGCCAACGACCACATTGATAAATGCCAAGTAGCCGTTTTGGCGTACACCCCATATACGCTCAAATATCGCCGTACACAACGTTGATACATGAGGCCCATTGTATATGTTACTTTGGAGCCATCCCTAGAGCGGAATTGTTCAGCTGCTAATTCTAAGGAGGTCCTTAGTCTGGGTCTCGTTAACATCAGATCATTGTCTTCAAAATCATCGCTGGTGAATAATCTACTTGTTGATCACCACTTACAGTGGGGCCAACAAGTATTTAGTCAGTCCCTGATTGTGCAAGTTCTCCTACTTAGAAAGATGAGAGAGGTCTGTAATTTTCATCATAGGTACACTTCAACTATGAGAGACAAAATGAGAAAAAAAAAATCCAGAAAATCACATTGTAGGATTTTTAAAGAATTTATTTGTAAATTATGGTGGAAAATAAGTATTTGTTCAATAACAAAAGTTCAGCTCAATACTTTGTAAGATAATCTTTGTTGGCAATGACAGAGGTCAACCATTTCCTGTAAGTCTTCACCAGGTTTGCACACACTGTAGCTTGTATTTTGGCCCATTCCTCCATGCAGATCTCCTCAAGAGCAGTGATGTTTTGGGGCTGTCGCTGGGCAACACAGACTTTCAACTCCCTCCACAAATTTTCTATGGGGTTGAGGTCTGGAGACTGGCCAGGCCACTCCAGGACCTTGAAATGCTTTTTACAGAGCCACTCCTTCGTTGCCCAAGCGGTGTGTTTGGGATCATTGTCATGCTGGAAGACCCAACCACGTTGCATCTTCAATGCTCTCACTGGTGGAAGGAGGTTTTGGCTTAAAATCTCATGATACATGGCCACATTCATTCTTCCCTTAACACAGATCAGTCGTGCTGTCCCCTTTGCAGAAAAACAGCCCCAAAGCATGATGTTTCCACCCCCGTGCTTCACAGTAGGTATGGTGTTCTTGGGATGCAACTCAGCGTTCTTCTTTCTCCAAACACGACAAGTTGAGGTTTTACTAAAAACTTCTATTTTGGTTTCATCTCACCACATGATATTCTCCCAATCCTCTTCTGGATCATCCATATGCTCTCTGGCAAAATTCAGACGGCCTGGACATGTACTGGCTTAAGCAGGGGGACACGCCTGGCACTGCAGGATTTGAGTCCCTCTCTGCGTAGTGTGTAGCCTTTGTTACTTTGGTCCCAGCTCTCTGCAGGCCATTCATCAGGTCCCTCTGTGTAGTTCTGGGATTTTTGTTCACCGTTCTCATGATCATTTTGACCCCACGGGATGACGTCTTGCATGGAGCCCCAGATCGAGGGAGATTATCAATGGTCTTGTATGTCTTCCATTTTCGTACAATTGCTCCTACAGTTGATTTATTCACACCAACCTCTTTGCCGATTGTAGATTCACTCTTCCCAGCCTGGTGCAGGTGTACAATGTTCTTCCTGGTGTCCTTCGACAGCTCTTTGGTCTTGGCCATGGTTGAGTTTGGAGTCTGACTGTTTGAGGCTGTGGACAGGTGTCTTTTATACAGATAAGTTCCAACAGATGTCATTAATACAGGTAACAGGTGGAGGACAGAAGAGCTTCTTAAAGAAGAAGTTACAGGTCTGTGAGAGCCAGAAATATTGCTTGTTTGTGAGTAACCAAATACTTATTTTCCACCATAATTTACAAATAAATTCTTTAAAAATCCTACAATGTGATTTCCTGCATTTTTTTTTCCCTAATTTTGTCTCTCATAGTTGAAGTGTTCCTATGATGAAAATTACAGACCTCTCTCATCTTTCTAAGTAGGAGAACTTGCACAATCAGGGACTGACTAAATACTTGTTGGCCCCACTGTAGATATGACTGGGTTACGTGAAACCTGGCTTAGACCTACAGCTGCCCTTACTTTGAATGAGGCCTGCCCACCAGCATATACATTTAGTCATGTCTCTCGTGAGATGAAACAAGGTGGGGGTGTTGCCTTTATTTATAGATCTAGGTTTACTTCATCAGTTGTCGGGGTTCACAAATATAATTCCTTTGAGCATCTCATTCTTTGCTCTGCCCATGATGCTGTGTATTGTCACAGTCAGAAGATTGGAAATCAGTCGTGTGATTTTGTCATTGTTTTTAGGCTCCCCCATACTCTGAATTCTTAGATGAATTTGGTGCGTTCATCTCTAACTTGTCAACTACTGCAGATCACATTTTTACTGCAGGCTTACTTGTAGTTCCTAGGGTGTAAGAGTAGAATGGGAGGCAGAGCCTTCAGCTTTCAGGCTCCTCTCCTGTGGAACCAGCTCCCAATTCAGATCAGGGAGACAGACACCCTCTCTACTTTTAAGATTAGGCTTAAAACTTTCCTTTTTGCTAAAGCTTATAGTTAGGGCTGGATCAGGTGACCCTGAACCATCCCTTAGTTATGCTGGTATAGACGTAGACTGCTGGGGGATTCCCATGATGCACTGTTTCTTTCTCTTTTTGCTCTGTATGCACCACTCTGCATTTAATCATTAGTGATCGATCTCTGCTCCCCTCCACAGCATGTCTTTTTCCTGGTTCTCTCCCTCAGCCCCAACCAGTCCCAGCAGAAGACTGCCCCTCCCTGAGCCTGGTTCTGCTGGAGGTTTCTTCCTGTTAAAAGGGAGTTTTTCCTTCCCACTGTAGCCAAGTGCTTGCTCACAGGGGGTCGTTTTGACCGTTGGGGTTTTACATAATTATTGTATGGCCTTGCCTTACAATATAAGGCGCCTTGGGGCAACTGTTTGTTGTGATTTGGCGCTATATAAAAAAATTGATTGATTGATTGACATTTTGATTATTGGTGATTTTAACATTCATATAAATAAGCCCTCTGATCCCCTCTGCCAATCATTTATGGAAATTGTGGCTGCATTAGGATTCCAGAAATGCATTCAGGATTTGACACATATTAGTGGAAATACCCTGGATTTGGTTCTCGGACGTGGCTTTGCTGTCACAAATATCAATATCTTGCCCCTTGTATCGGTGGTCTCTGACCACTCATTTATTAGGTTTACATTTACGCTGCCACGTTTAGTGACGCAACAACCTTGTCTATCACTGCGGCGATGTATTATACCCTCAACTATGACTGAACTCGAAGCCAGACTGTCTGAAATTTTAGCTTCAGGTTTGGAGAATGCTCAATCTGTGGACAGTCTTGCGGATAGCTTAAATTCAGCGTTCAAAATTACACTAATATTATACACATAGGATTGTGCCTCGTCTATTAAGGCCATGCCTTCCAAAGGCACACTCACCTTGGCTCAATGGTTACTTGCGTGACCTCAGGCAGAAAGCTAGAGGTTTGGAACAGAAATGGCATAGCTCCAACTTTGAGGTGTTTCACCTTGCCTAGCGTGATGCTATTTTAGATTTTAAGCATGCACTGCTGGCTACAAAACGGACCTATTACTCTGATTTGATCAATAAAAACAAGCATAACACAAAGTTCTTATGTGACATGGTGGCAACACTTATACATGGACAACCACATGTTAGTTGCTCTCCCTTTTCAGCACAGGACTTCTTGGATTATTTTGAGAAGAAAATAGAAGACATTAGGTTGAGTATATCTCAACATGCCTTGGCCCAGCCACTGCACCCTGCTACGGAGGTTGGTGCTGCCACTGAGGTGCTACATAGATTTGCAGAATTTCATAGTATGTCATTGGACACGATAACAAAACCTTTAACGTCCACAAAAAGCACAACCTCCTTATTTGATCTGATACCAACAAAACTGTATGACTATGGTTCTTGTGCTGATCTCAGTGCTGCATTTGATACTGTGGATCATCATATTCTACTTGATAGGCTGTAAAATCATTTGGGGATTACTGGGAGTGCCCTTGCATGGTTGACGTCATACTTGACCAGTTGTTCTCACTGTGTTTTGTACAGTAACACTACCTCTAACCTTAGTGACATGAAATGTGTGGTCCAAAGGGGTCTGTCTTAGGCCCCCTGCTTTTCTCCCTTTATATAGCACCCCTTGGGCGCATATTGCGGCACTTTGGGATTACCTTGCACTGCTAAGGTTCGAGGTTGGCTGATATCCATATAGTTTTTGAAAAAAATAAAAAGGACCGTTACTTTATTGACAGACCTCGTATACTTGCTGATAAGTGCTGGTAATCTCATTCACATAAAATCCTGAGAAGATTGCCTTGCATCAGTGAGAAGTTGAATGTCTAGAAACTTCCTATCCTTCATCCCATCCTGTCTATGCCTGATGCTGAGACCCTGATCCATGTGTTTATCTCTTCTAGATTGGACTACTGCAATGTTCTATTTTCTGGTTTACCGCAGTCCAGCATTAGGGCTCTCCAATTAGTTCAAAATGCTGCAGCCAGACTTTTGACATGAAGCAGAACGTTTGACCACATTACACCCATTTTGGCATCCCTTCACTGGCTTCCTGTCCCAGTGAGATCAATTGTTAAGGTTCTGCTACTCGACAATAAAATTGTTCACGGACTGGCACCTCACTACCGAGCTGACCGATAATTAAACCTTATGTACAGGCCCGGGCTTTGCATTCTCAGGGTGCAGGACTACTTTGTGTCTCTAGGGTGAATAAAAAGTCTGTGGGTCATAGAGCTTTCTCTTATCGTACCCCTGTTCTGTGGAATGATCTCCCTGCATCAATAAAACAGTCAGATTCTGTAGAGACTATCAAGTCCAGACTAAAGACACATTTATTTTCCCGGTCATATGGCTAGCATACTGGCATAGTATAGTTCTACACTTTTTACTCTTTTAATTCATTTTATTAGGAAACGGAGCATGCCGCAGCCTCAACTTTACCTAAATTCTGGGTCTTTTAGTGAAGCTTAGGGCTAGTGGCTGGCGATCACCTTAGTATTTCCTGTTTTTCTTGTTGTTTAATGCTGACAAATTATACTGTATTTCTTGTCTTTCTGATTTCAGTTTAATTTCAATTTATTTTCATTGATATAGCACCAAATCACAACAGAGTTGCCTCAAGGTGCTTCACACAAGTAAGGTCTAACCTTACTAACCCCCAGAGCAACAGTGGTAAGGAAAAACTCCATCTGAGGCAGAAACCTCAAGCAGACCAGACTCAAAGGGGTGACCCTCTGCTTGGGCCATGCTACAGACACAAATTACAAAACAATTCATAAAATGAATATACAGGAAATGCTGTTGGTGCACAGGACAGGAGGGTCACCAGCACAAATACAACTCCCATCTCTGGATGGAGCTGCACCTTAAACAAAGAGAACAAACAGAATCAGGCATCAGAAAGACAAGAAATACAGTATAATTTGCCACCATTAATCAACAGGAAAAACAGAAGAAATACTAAGGTGATCACTGGCCAATAGCTCTAAGCTTCACTAAAAGACCCAGAATTTAGGTAAAGCTGAGGCCACGGCACAATGTGTATACTAATAAAATTAATTAAAAAGCGTAAAACAAAACTATACCAGTATGCTAGCCATACGAAAGAGAAAATAAGTGCGTCTTAAGTCTGGACTTGAAAGTCTCCACAGAATCTGACTGTTTTATTGACGCAGGGAGATCATTCCACAGAACAGGGGCACGATAAGAGAAAGCTCTATGACCTGCAGATTTCTTATTCACCCTAGGGACACAAAATAGTCCAGCACCCTGAGAACACAAAGCCCAGGCCGGTACTTAAGGTTTAATTAGGTCAGCTAAGTAGGGAGGTGCCAGTCGTGAACAATTTTATAGACTAGCCGCAGAACCTTAAAATCTGATCTCACTGGGACAGGAAGCCAGTGAAGGGATGCCAAAATGGGTGTAATGTGGTTGAAATTTCTGCTTCATGTCAAAAATCTGGCTGCAGCATTTTGAACCAATTGGAGAGCCCTAATGCCAGACTGCGGGAAACCAGAAAATAGAACATTGCAGTAGTCCAATCTAGAAGAGATAAACGCATGGATCAGGGTCTCAGCATCAGCAATAGACAGGATGGGACGAATCTTTGTTATATTTCACAGGTGGAAGAAAGCAGTCCTCGTAATATTTCTAATGTGGAGGTCAAAGGACAATGTAGGATCAAAAATTACCCCAAGGTTCCTCACTTTAGGTTTCATAAGTAATGGTTTAATCACAGCAGATTTGAAACATTTTGGAACAGATCCTTAAGTTAAAGAAAGATTAATAAATTCCAGCACAGTCGGCCCAAGAGTGGGCCACAGGTCCTTAGACAGTTTCATCAGCATGTCTAGTGAGATACTATCAAATTCTGTAAATCTAGGTAATACCTCAGTAATGGCGCCCACCTCAATAGCAGGGTGTAGTGGCTGGGTTAAGGCATGCTGGGATATGTTTAATCTAATGTCTTCTATTTTCTTCTCAAAGTAATCCAGGAAATCTTGTGCTGTAAAAGGAGACCGAACTGCAGGAGGTTGTCCATGAACAAGTGTTGCCACAGTGTCGAACAAGAACTTTGAGTTATGCTTGTTTTTGTTAATCAAATCAGAGTAATAGGTCCACTTTGTAGCCAGTAATGCATGCTTATAGTCTAAGTCTAAGATAGCATCATGCCACGCAAGATGGAACACTTCTAATTTTGAGCGATGCCATTTCCGTTCTAGACCTCTTGCCTTATGCTTGAGGTAACGCAGGTAATCACTGAACCAAGGTGACTGTGATTTGGGGCAGCGTGGTTTTAACACAGGTGGCACAATCATGTCTTGTCTTTCTGATGCCTGATTCTGTTTTTTTCTCTCTGTTTGAGGTGCACTGCCATCCAGAGATGGGTGTGGTATTTGTGCTGGAGACTCCTGTCCTGTGGACCAACAGCATTTCCTGTATATTCGTTTTGTGAATTGTTCTGTAATTTATTTCTGTAGCATGGCCCAAGCAGAGGGTCACGTCTTTGAGTTTGGTCTGCTTGAGGTTTCTTCCTCAGAGGGAGTTTTACCTTACCACTGTTGCTCTGGGGTTTAGCAAGGTTAGACCTTACTTGTGTGAAGTGCCTTGAGGCAACTCTATTGTGATTTGGCACTATATAAATGAAAATAAATTGAAAAAAAAAAACAAAATAAACTGAAGGACCTGTGGCCCACTCTTGGGCCAACGTTGCTGGAAATTATTAATATTTCACTAACGTCTGGATCTGTTCCTAAATGTTTCAAATCTGCAGTGATTAAACCATTGCTTAAGAAATCTAATCTTGATACTAGTGTATTGAAAAATTATCAGCCGGTTTTGATTCTATCATTTTGATATAACAGTCTGGAAAAAGTGGTTTCACGGTAGCTTGTGGACCACCTTACTGAGAATAATTTTTGAGCCACTACAGTCTGCTTTTAGAAAATATCCTTCCACAGAGACAGCACTCACTAAAGTGGTGAATGACCTTTTGTGAGCAATGGACTCGGACACCACTATGGTTCTGGTGCTGTTAGATCTTACTGTTGTGTTTGATACCGTGGATCATATTTTACTCGATAAGCTGGAGAATCATTTTGGGATTACTGGGAGTGCCCTTGTGTGGCCGACGTCAAACCTGTCCAGTCATTCTCATTATGTTTTGTACAATAACACGAATTCTAATCTTAGTGACATGAAGTTTGGGGTTCCACAGGGATCTGTCTTGGGCCCCCTACTTTTCTCCCTGTATGTAGCACCCCTTGGGCATATACTGCAGCGGTTTGGGATTGCCTTTCATTGCTATGCTGATGATACTCAATTGTACATGCCGATAACTGCTGGTAATCTCATTCAAATAAAATCTTTAGAAGATTGCCTTGCATCAGTGAGAAGTTGGATCTCTAGTAACTTCCTACTTTTAAACTCCGATAAGACGGTTGATGGCTCTTGATCCAGCGAGGCATCGGCATCAATTTGACCAGCTCGCACTTAGCTTGGGTTTGTGTGTTTCCATCATACGGACAAAGTGAGGAACCTTGGGGTAATTTTTGATCCTACCTTGTCCTTTGACCTCCACCTTAGAGACATTATGAGGACTGCTTTCTTCCATCTGTGAAATATAGCGAAGATTCGTTCCATCCTGACTATGGCTGATGCTGAGACTTTGATACATGCATTTATCTCTTCTAGATTGGACTATTGCAATGCTTTACTTCTGGTTTACTGCAGCCCAGACGTTTTACACGAAGCAGAAGGTTTGATCATATTATGCCCATTTTGACATCCCTTCACTGGTTACCAGTCTCTGCAGGGTCGGATTTTAAGGTTCTGTTACTGGCCTATAAAATTGTTCATGGACTGGCACCTCCCTACCTAGCGGATCTCGTTAAGCCCTATGTACCGGCTCAGGCCTTGCGTTCGCAGAGTACGGGACTTTTTTGTATTCCCAGGGTGAATAAAAAGTCTGCCGGTCACAGAGCCTTTTCGTATCATGTCCCTGTCCTGTGGAACAATCTCCTGCTAAACATAAGGCAGTCGGACACTATCGAAAGTCAAGACTTTTAAATCTAAACTCAAGACCCACCTTTTTCCCCTGTTTTATCATTAGTATTTTATTTATGTTACTATGGTATTATGTATATTACTTTTTTAATTTTTGTATTTTTTATGGGTTTCTTTTTATCATGTTTTAATGTTTTCTTTGTTGTGTTTTCTGTGGTGTTGTGTAAAGTGCCTTGAGGTGATTTTGTCATGAATTGACACTATACAAATTAATGAATGAGATTTGATTTGACAATAGGATCAATAATTAATTAAACAACTGCTAAATATAAAGAAGACAATGCTCATAAGTGTGTTAGCATTGTATTATGTTGGGAAGGTGTCGTAGCACGGACCCACAACAGGGGGCGCAAATGAACGGACAATGAATAAGCCAAAAAGGTAACAATTTAATGTTGTGATAATACACAACGAAACGTACAGTAATTTGCACAGTTGATGTAAATCCAGGTGACATGTGGGCAGGCTCGAAGATAGGAGACCCCCGACGAGAGAGAAGCCGCGTCCCACACGGCTTCCACCACCAACGGCCTGAAGAACACCGGAGCCGCCAAGTCCCGAATCCCCAGGTGGCCTCTGTCTTCGGCTGTCGACTCTGGTACTGCTGGCAGAAAGCAGAAATATGATGAGTGAGTGTGAATCCGCACACTCAGTAATTCTCAGTCCGAACACAGTTAGGAGGGAGCACCTCCACCTCCAAATCACACACACTCGTGCAGCTCCTGGTCAACCACTTATCTGAGATGGAGTGTGAGGCGAAGCCGTCGCTGTCACACCAAACGCCAATCCTCCAGATAAGGCAACACTCCAGGAAAACGGCTGCAATAGAAGTTCAAGTTATTACACACACAGTGTTAGTCAGCAGAGAAATTACCTCGGTAATGGTAGTCGATTTCTCGGCGGGGAGGTGGAGTTGCAGTCCGGCTTTTATGGTGGTGATGATGAACGAGTGACAGCTGGTGCAGAGGATGAGTGACAGCTGTCACTTCTTCTGGGTCTGGCGCCCTCTCGTGCTTGGAGCCCGCACTCCAAGCAGGGCGCCCTCTGGTGGTGGTGGGCCAGCAGTACCTCCTCTTCAGCGGCCCACACAACAGTATTATATTTTACACAATAATGATATGTGCTGAAGAATATCTACTATGAAAAAAATGAACAAAATGGGACCCACGACAGAAACCTGGGTCACGCAGAGACCCCTGTGAGGGTGGTGAAACGAGACCCAGTCCTGGGCCTGTATCCATAAAGCAGCCTAAGGCTAAAAATAGTTCCTAGTGACATTCTTCTAAGAAAAATCTTAGAATTCCTCGAGTCCACAAAGCACCTTAGGCCTTAAGAGAGCTACTAAGGTGCCAAACTGGTAAGAGGAGTGAGGAGGAATTTTAAGAAGCCTAAGAGTGTCTTAAACAGAGAAGATGGCAGAAAAGACAGAGGAAGCAGAGATTTTTGTTGTGTGGGCTGCTGAAGAGGAGGTACTGCTGGCCCACCTCCACCAGATGGCGCCCTGCTTGGAGTGCGGGCTCCAAGCACGAGAGGGCATCGGAGCCGCTGGAGGTGACAGCTGTCACCTATCAACACCAGCTGTCACCCATCACCACCACTACAAAGGCCAGACTGCAACTCCACCTCCTCGCCGAGAAATCTTCTACCATACAGGTAACTTCTCTGCTGACTTACATTAAGTAATAATCTGAACTTCTTTGCAGCCGTTTTCCTGTGGTGTGTCCTTATCTGTGGGATTGGCGTTTGGTGTGGACTGCAACGGCTTCGCCTCACACCCCAAACCAGATAAGTGGTTAAACAGGAGCTGCACGAGTGTGTGATTGGAGCTGGAGGTGCTCCCTCCTTAAAGAACACAGACTGTGGTATTACTGAGTGTGCGAACTCACACTCATCCAGAACTGTTTCTGTTTTCTGCCAGCAGTACCGGGTCTGACTGCTGAAGACAGTGGCCACCTGGGGCGCAGGGCTTGGCGGCTCCGGTGTTCTTCAGATCCGTTGGTGGTGGAAGCTGTGTGGGATCCGGCTCTTCTCGCACCGGACGTCTCTTATCTTCGAGCCTGCCACATGTCACCTTGTGTCAGATTGATATAACGCATATTTGTTTTTGTCTGTACTACGTTGTGTACCTTCACAACATTAAATTGTTACCTTTTAGCTATTCCATTGTCCCTTCATTAACGCCCCCTGTTGTGGGTCCGTGTCACCACACTTCCCCAACAATTTTTTTCCGTATGTAGGATGACAGTGAGTGAGTAACACGCTACCCACTTAATCTACTTAATTATTTTATGTTAATTTACTGCCTTAATGTATTTATCAATTGTTTAGGTTCTTGTTATCATATACACACTTAATATTATCATTATTACCCAAGGCCAACATATGGCCATTGGGTGTTGTGAAGATCTGGCGTACGTCTGTCCGTCTGTATACAGCATAAGTCCAGTTCTATCACTACCACAATGTCCAAATTCACAGGGAACATTCTTGGGACACAGACCCTGGACAAGTTCGAAGATGGCTAACCTCGATGCATTTTAAGAAGTTTAAAAAGTTGCATTCTGTTGCCGGATCCGTTTCATGCTTGAGTTATGCAGGTGACGCCCAATTAGAGTACAACTGCACTTTGACGTCAGTTGCCGGTCTCTCCAAAACCACTTCGTTTTGTGTGTTTATATACGTTTCTCATATATTATGTAAAAGCTAGCGAGAAGTAAGCACTTCAAAAACTGAAAGCACTATTTTTGGAACCTGTTCATACCTCTGTTATTTATAAGACATTTTGCAGAGGTTAGCATGGTGACGTCACTTCCTAGTTTAGCGACTTGCTAACTGCTTTGTTTCTGGTATATTATGTAAAATCAAGGGAGAAATAAACACTTCTAAAACTGGTGTTATTTATAAGACATTTTGTCTACGTTAGCTTGCACACTGTCTTTCGCTAACTCAAAGCTAACTTTCTATGGAGTTAAATTTCTCTCATTACTATTAATACATGTAAATGCACAGAGGCTGATCTACACATATTCCTTGATTTGCACAACATGAACAAATTATTTGATTTGAACATGTACAAATTGTACATAAGACAATAGAATCATAATAATTAAACAACTGCAAATTATAAACAACACAATGCTCATACGTCTGAGGGTATTTTAGCATTGCATTATATATTTTTATTAATATGCATATGTCGTGGACATGAAGGAGTGAAGCTCGTCAGCATCTCACCATGTCATTTCGGTCCTTCAGACTTCATTTTGAGTAAATGCTTCAGGGGAGCATTGGCATGGCAAAAACCTTTCAGCTTCAGATCCCCGGCCTTTTTAAGCATTTTTCTTTATTTGCCTCTCACATGCCTGGAAAAGCTCCTCGCCATCTAACCATGTCCTTTAGGTCCTTCAGACTTTTTTTCAGAAAAAAGGTTCTTGGGAGCATGAGCATAACTAAAACCTTTCATCTTCTGGGGGACCTCTGCCCTCCATACATCCCACCTTTTTAAGCATTTTTCTTTTTTTGCTTTTCAGCTGACCCCCTAATTACAGCCCTATTAATCTCCTGCCACTTTGAGTTTTTTTAAATGTAGATGTAAATGAATAGTCAAATTTTTCAGCAAGCTGAAAGTAGGGCTGTTCAATATGGCCAAATTATCATATGTCAATATTGTCATATAAATTGTCATGTAAATGTCACTTATGTATATATGCTATCCATATACTTGAGCCGCTTAGGTGGGTAGGGAGAGTTCCCATGGGATAAAACGCTTTTCAACCTATGTAAATGTGCTTTCTGTCTGTAAACACTGTAGCTGAACTTTCAGGTCTTTTTAAGAAAATCCTCCTCTGCACCACTTCATCAGGAAGCTGGATTTTATATTTTTAATTAATTTATATCAGATTGTTGAGATTTGCTTTCAATTTGAGTTAAGGAAGATAATTTTAGGAAAAAAAATGTATTTGAAATTGAATAAACAAATGCTTTTGAGGGCAGCTGAGAAACAGTGAGGAGCAGCATCTTACATCTCATATATAGTGCAGCAGATAAGAGAATATTTAGAGTGGAATCCTGCAAATGGTGATACAAGCATCAAATTCAGCACAAATAATCCATAGACATGAATTCTTTTAAAAAAAACTGATGGCCACTTGAATTTTCAATAGGCAGCCAGGTAGGGGTCAATTGAAGAATTACACAGGGGTCAAAATTAAAAGATGCTCCAATCATATAAAAAACTACACCACTTGCATGGCAGCAGCCTGACATTGGTGTGTGAGTGTGTCTGTGTGAATTGGAGAATGTGAGGCATTATTGTAAAGCGCTATGAGTGTCTGATGCAGATGGAAAAACACTATATAAATGCAGTCCATTTACCATTTGATTTTAAATGGGCCACAATGGAAATAAATGTTTTCACTTTCTTGTGTTATACATGTATTTTTAATGTACAACCCCAATTCCAATGAAGTTGGGACGTTGTGTAAAATGTAAATAAACTAAAAACAGAATACAATGATTTGCAAATCCTCTTCAACCTATATTCAATTGAATACACCACAAAGACAAGATATTTAATGTCCAAACTGATAAACTTTATTGTTTTTGTACAAACATTTTCTCATTTTGAAATGGATGCCTGCAAGACGTTTCAAAAAAGCTGGGACAGTGGTAGACGAGGTCTATTAGAAAAGTATCCGACCTTATTATTTTTTTCAAAAACCATATGGATTTGAATCACGTGTGATTGCGCCAGACAAGCTTGAACCCTCGTGCGCATGCGTGAGTTTTTCCACGCCTGTCGGTTGCGTCATTCGCCTGTGAGCAGGCTTTGAGTGAGGAGTGGTCCAGCCCCCTCGTCGTTGTTTCATTGCCAGGAAATGGCGGAATGATTTGGGCTTTTTTTCCATCAGAATTTTTTCAGAAACTGTTAGAGACTGGCAGCTGGAAACCATTAGAAAAATTTATCTGGCTTTCGGTGAAAATGTCACGGGCTTGGTAGAGAATAAGGAGTGTTACTGTTGCTTTAAGGACGGCCCCCAGTGGCTGTGGGGCGCCGCGCTCCGAAGCCGCCATCGACAGGCTGAACGACCATTTCATTTCTAAACGGATGGCTGTCTGGATCCGTGACCATCGTGTGCCATTTCTCTGATTATCACAAGAGCTGAAACATCAACCATTTTCTGGGCGATTTCACTTTTAACAAGAGATTTTGTCATGGAAAGCCGAGCGGAGGCTTCGCACATCACAATGGATTCGCTACTGGAGCGAGACAAAACCACCTCCATTTTGGTCTCACAGGACGGCTTTGAGATGGCGTTCAGACAGCTGTCGGTGGTTTTTCAGTCAAGTGATTTTCCGAGAAATTGTGGATGTGCCTGGACATGCCAGAACATGTCCCGTGAGGCTTCCCGTTGCTTTGCGCCATGCCGCACCGCCGCGACGCATGAAGCCTCCGCTCCTCTTTCCATGACAAAAACTCCTGTAACAGTGGAATGTGCCATTCATTTTCAAACTGGACACTGTGTTTTATCCTGGATGTCGTCTGACTAGGACAGGAATTGTGAAAAGACGTGGACATCAGCACTTTTTTGGCACACTGAGACAGACGTGCGGAGGAATTCCGTGCGTCACGGCAGTGCCGCATGGCGCAAAGCAACGCCGTGATGAAGCCACTGGGGGCCGTCCTTAAAGCGACAGTAACACTCCTTATTCTTTACCAAGCCCGTAACATTTTCACCGAAAGCCAGATAAATTTTTCTAATGGTTTCCAGCTGCCAGTCTCTAACAGTTTCTGAAAAAATTCTGATGGAAAAAAAGCCCAAATCATTCCGCCATTTCCTGGCAATGAAACAACGACGAGGGGGCTGGACCACTCCTCACTCAAAGCCTGCTCACAGGCGAATGACGCAACCGACAGGCGTGGAAAAACTTACGCATGCGCACGAGGGTTCAAGCTTGTCTGACGCAATCACACGTGATTCAAATCCATATGGTTTTTGAAAAAAAATAATAAGGTCGGATACTTTTCTAATAGACCTCGTATTTACCACTGTGTTCACCTTTCCTTCTAACAACACTCAATAAGTGTTTGGGAACTGAGGACACTAATTGTTGAAGCTTTGTAGGTGGAATTCTTTCCCATTCTTGCTTGATGTACGACTTCAGTTGTTCAACAGTCCGGGGTCTCCATTGTCGTATTTTGCGCTTCATAATGCGCCACACATTTTCAATGGATGACAGCTCTGGACTGCAGGCAGGCCAGTCTAGTACTACGAAGCCACACTGTTGTAACACGTGCAGAATGTGGCTTGGCATTGTCTTGCTGAAATAAGCAGGGACGTCCCTGAAAAAGACGTTGCTTGGATGGTAGCATGTGTTGCTCCAAAACCTGGATGTACCTTTCAGCATTGATGGTGCCATCACAGATGTGTAAGTTGCCCATGCCATGTGCACTAACACACCCCCATACCATCACAGATGCTGGCTTTTGAACTTTGCGCTGGTAACAATCTGAATGGTCTTCTTCCTGTTTTGTCCAGAGGACACGATGTCCATGATTTCCAAAAACAATTTGAAATGTGGACTCATCAGACCACAGCACACTTTTGCACTTTGCATCTGTCCATTTCAAATGAGCTCGGGCCCAGAGAAGGTGGCGGCATTTCTGGATGTTGATGTATGGCTTTCACTTTGCAGGGGAGAGTTTTAACTTGCACTTGTAGATGTAGTGATGAATTGTGTTAACAGACATGGTTTTCTGAAGTGTTCCTGAGCCCACCTGGTAAGATCCTTTACACAATGATGTCGGTTTTTAATGCAGTGCCGTCTGAGGGATCAAAGGTCACTGGCATTCAATGTTGGTTTTCGGCCTTGCCACTTACGTGTAGAAAGTTCTCCAGATTCTCTGAATCTTCCGATTATATTATGAACTGTAGATAATGGAATCCCTAAATTCCTTTCAAATGAACATTGAGAAGCATTGTTCTTAAACTGTTGGACTATTTTTTCACACAGTTGTTCACAAAGTGGTGAACCTGACCCCATCTTTGCTTGTGAATGGATGAGTCTTTTGGGGATGCTCCTTTAATAACCAATCATGACACTCACCTATTTCCTATTAACCCATTCACCTGTGGAATGTTAAAAAGCAGATGTTCCTTGAAAATTCATCAACTTTCCCAGTCTTTTGTTGCCCTGTCCCAGCTTTTTTGAAATGTGTTGCAGGCATCCATTTCAAAAAGAGCAAATATTTGCCCAAAAACAATAAAGTTTATCAGTTTGAACATTAAATATCTTGTCTTTGTGGTGTATTCAATTGAATATAGGTTGAAGAGGATTTGCAAATCATTGTATTCTGTTTTTATTTACATTTCACACAATGTCCCAAATTCATTGGAATTGTGTGCATGCGTGCGTGCATGTGTGAATAAGCATACATGCACGCACGCATGCACGCACGCTTTACATATATAGATATTCAGCATGTGAATGAAGTTTGTTCAAACATTTTCAAGCTGGGTAACAATTCATTTAATTTTGCTGAGTTTCATCATTATGACATTAATTTATCCTCACAATTACATGTCTTAATGCAGTTCAGGTTACACGATCAGTTAATTTTACTGTCCATTCATGACTAGGAGGGTGGAGTGCATTTGTTTTTTATTTCTCCTCCTCTTTCCCTGACAACCAATCACAGCTTTTAGAGGACTGCATCATGCCTTGCAACAGGGTCAACTCCGCCTCCTCACTAAGATAGGAGTTTCTGTCCCCTCCTTGCTCAGAGTTGTTCTCAGGCATGTCCTGGCTCACTTTTAGGCTAAGATTCCTTGCCAGGAAATCTTAGGCTAAGTTAAGAGCTCTGAGTCGTTTCAGGGATACAGGCCCCGTACTGACCTGGGTTTGCCCCACCTTACCATGGTGATGATATTGTATCTGTGTCAAAGTATCCTTACATGTTGCAGAAGCGGCTGCAGAGATTATTAATAACTTTGAGTTTTTGAGTTTGGGTTGCTTGTGGAAGAATCACAGTGGATACGTTGTTGCAGCGATGTGCTTTATTGTAGAATCTATAAACATGCACACGGATAAAGGCGCTGCTGTGGCTGTGTGTGATTCGGTCTCCTCTGGGAGAGGGATCTAACACGGCATACTGTATGTTCATCACAGCGGCAGCTTTCTTTAGAATCTCAACATTAAAAACAAACAGTGACAACAACTTCTTCATGTTGTTTTTTCATTTCCACCACCCTCCCCATTTCTCACTGAAGTCTTTCAGGAGCTGCAGTCAAACGATTCGTTGCAGCCATTTCCCGTCCCGTCTTTTGTCTCTGCATCTACACAAAGAACGCTTTCAATTTTTAATGCAGTGAGCTGCAGTGAGAAGACGCCCCGAACAAGAGGAAGATGCGTAGTAATGACAAGCAGCTTTAGACACGAGAGTTTCGACTTAGCTCAAAATATCCTCCGTGCTTTCAGAAGAAGAAGAATGTAACAAGATGCAGACGCGTTTTCCAACATGACGCCCAGAAAAGCACCAAAAATGTGTTTCATGTGCAGATTTGTTCTTTGTGATTTGACGACTATTATTTGCAGTGGAATCATTTTTTTTTTTTTCAAATTTCTGGTTTAGCTGATGCTCGATTGTAGTTAACAGACTCTGTGGGACAGCACTCATTGGCCATTGGCTATTATGAAGATGTCCCTCTGTCTGTCTGTCTGTCTGTGCTCAGCATCAGTCCAGTCCTGTTACTGCCACAGTCTTCAAATTCACAGGGAACATTCTTGGGACACAGACCTTGGACAAGTTCAAATGGCTGACCTTGACCTATTCTAAGGGGTCAAACGGTCACATTCTTTCCACACAGTCTTATACCGGTGAGGATGTTTTAGCATTGTTGTTGTTGTCCATTGTTGTTGTTGCCAATGCGGATCTGGATACAGCCAGATCCACATTGGCATTTGGCACAAGTTTTACGCCGGATGCCCTTATTTTATTTATTTATTCTTTTTTCTAAAATCAGCTTTTGGTGTAACAGCCTTACATTTCCTAAAACATTCTGAGCACATGTTCCCTATTCTGCATGTGCAAGTGCACATTGCTTTCTTGAAGGGTGCATATTTCTGCATGCATACCTGAGCACTGGGTGCAAAGGGGTCGGGATTACTGCTTCATATAATACAATGTGGGTGTATCAGGGCATCAGCCAATCAGAATCTCACCTGTTACCCCTTTAAACAGGGAATAAATGCAAAGAAAGCTGTGAAGTGGATTTCTGGTGAGAAATGGATGTGCATGGATGTTACTATGCTGTGTGAAGACTGTCCACTGACTGTGGACGTAAGGTGCAGCTTTGAGATGGGCCTCGTGTTGTATCTGCATGCTGTGATGCATTTGGAGTGATTCTTCTTTGTCTATTATGAGGCTGGAATGCGTGATTAGATTTTGTAATGTGCTTTATATGAAAGCACATTACATACCTTAGGGCCCCTTCACACATAACATGATTGAAGCCAAATAGAGCATGAAGGAGGAATTGCACGCCAGTTGTGAAAAGTCAGAACCACCTCTAAAGCATCGTACACCTGTCGGTACAACTATTCATGCACACCGGCGGCCGAAAGACAGAGAGTGCTCTGTGAGAGCCCATTCAATCCCTCTTGCAGCAGGTGTCGGCCAAATTCCAGGTGACACACACACAACACTGCTCGCTGGACACTTAGAAAATGTGCCAACACACAGCCAGGGCTGTGGGCATGAAGAAAAGCAGCATTAAAATATGAAACCATATTTTAATGGTTGCATATTTTTATATTTTAACCATTAAAGTTGTTTTTGCACCCCATTAGTTATTAATTTTGTTGTTTGTGTTCAATTGAGCTTCATGTTCCTGGTTTGTCCTGTTGTCGTTGTACACAGAGTACACGTACGGAGTGAACCTGTTTACGTAAGGTGCATTTAAAGTAGGTCCTTTTAAAATACCACAGTTCCAGTGTAATTGCATTTTCAATTTATTTTCATTTAGCTTAAGACTTTAGACTTGCTTTGAGGTGGTCTACAGTGCAAAAGTGTTCTTGTTGTGCCCAACAGAAAATGCGCCAGATTTCCATCAGCCCACACGTCAGTTTCAGAGGAACAACCAAAAGTAGATTTGGTATCAAATAAACAGAGGTGCTCGGTGTGGAAATGACACCTGCACTGCATCATGCACCACTTTTGTGCAAAGTGGAAGATAGGTGGTTGGACTATCCATATACAGACCCGGTGTCACCGACTGAACCTTCCCCTCTAAAAATTGGTCTGCCTTGCCTTCACTGCGCATGCATCTGAGACTGACTCTCTGAGTCTGGCTCTCTACACCCAAAGAGATCAAAGGGAATAATGTGATTATTAACCATCAGATGACAAATTAAAACCTCTTAAATAATTCTAAAGTCACTGTTAAGCAGAAACGAGGCTGTTTTAAGTAGAAACAAGGTGATAATCAGTGAGTCGTTACTGACGCTCTGAAATGACGTGGGCACAGCTGCAGCTGTGGCGCTCTGATTGGTCCGCCATCTTTTATGATAAAATAATGCTGAATTTATGTGGAAATGATTGTTGTACAAAAGCTTCAGATATCTGTGGCTGAGATAGATGATGACTGGAGGCAGTTTGAAGCAGAAACGAGGTGATAATCTGTGAACCGCGGCTGATGACACATGCGCAGTGAATGCAGGATGGACCGATTTTTAGGGGGACCGTTCGGTCTGCGACACCGGTCTCTATTCCAGGTCTGTGCTTCATGCTACTCGTGTGCATTGTGGGTTCATTGTGTAATGGACTGGGGTCCTGTCTTCGGGGAGTCACGGACTGGGTATCTGGGGATAAGCAACACCCCGATATGACTCTGCCCGTAGAGCACTTTCTTCATTCATCCTGATTTTCATCTGGTGACGTGCTGACTGGCAGCACTTTGCACTTTGCCACTCGTTGAAACAGCAGTGTCTCATTAAACTACGTGTCCATGTCGTGGAAAAAACAAAAATTGTGGTTTGTGTGTTTTGATTCCAGTTATTATCAGTCTGAGAGTGGCGACTCTTTCTGCTGCCATCACACGATGTGAAGGAAGTGCGCTGACGTTTCTGCAGCTGTGAAACGCTTCAGAGAGCAGCTGCACCACCACCACCAACTTTCTCATCTTTTCTTCATCTACATTTTTTCTTTGATATATCTGTAAATCTGCTTGTCGCAGCTCCCTTTGTGAGCATGTCACAGTATATGATAGGTAACGGCCCCCAGTTGCCACTTCCTGTCAACGGACAAGTCGGCGACACAAGTTGATGCGTTGACCCTCACAACAGTAACAGCTCACAAACTCAAAGTTAGCTGAGGAAAACCACACAACAAAGACCTCTTGCCAGGCTTGGAGTCAGCGAGCTGACAGCTATCTGATCTGAGGAGGAAGTGACACATTTCCCAGAACTCCTTGAATATCTGTCAAATAAACACACACCTAAACAACAAAACAAAGTGTAGAGGTAAAAACACACATCGGCTTCAGGTGCACATCACAGACATCTTCATTCACATCCTCTTCAGGTCCATCTGCAGGGCTGTGCAGAAGGTTCAGACGTGCCATCATCTGAACAGGAACGTTTGTGTCTCAGATCAAAGTGTCAGTGTTGTTCTTATAAACCTGACTTTTAAACTTTGCGCCTTTTGATCTCCAGTTGTTCCATCCAGACTTCACTCTGTGGACTATTTCTGGACCCACTTCTCTTCAGCATCCCTCTGATCCTACATATTTAAAACTATTCATCTCTCCCTGCAAGAAAACTTCTGAATCCTGATTTCTTCCTGTTAATTTTTAATTCTCTGTCTTCCAAAGATGTTTTCCATTCTTCTACCTTCCTCCCTTCGGATGAGTCAACTGCAAAAAGTTGCACCAGGTGGAAATGTCGATAACTAAAGGTAAGGATTTAAAGAAGGTCCCCGGTACAGACTAAGAGTCAAGTAGGGAGTGTGGCACAGCGCATTGATGCATCACCACAGAACTGCCCCGGGTCCTGGTTAACAACCACCCAGGCAGACAGCAGATCCATCCCTATCCCCGTCTGCTGCAGCTAGTTGAAATGTGACCATGTCCAAAATGTTGAAGCTGATGTTTCTCAAGTGACAATCTTCATCTGATTCTCCTTGTTTGACCCAAAGTAGTCAACTCACAGCAGCACCCAGGTCTGAACCTGAGGCAGCTCGTGCTTGTGGTCACCTTGCAAATCCCCCTTCCTCCTTCATGCACATACAAGCATGGGTATCTTGACGAGATGCTCATTCATAAACCTTTTCCAGGGCAATACGAGGTCTGTGAGACAAGTATCGTACCTTTTTATTTTTTTTCAAAAACTATATGGATTTGATTCATATGTTTTTATGTCAGCCAAGCTTGAACCTTCGTGCGCATGCGTGAGTTTTTCCACGCCTGTCGGTTGCGTCATTCGCCTGTGAGCACACCTTGTGGGAGGAGTGGTCCAGCCCCCTCGTCGGATTTTCATTGTCAGGAAATGGCGGAATGATTTGGGCTTTTTTTCCATCAGAATTTTTTCAGAAACTGTTAGAGACAAGCAGCTGGAAACCATTCGAAAAATCTATCTGGCTTTCGATGAAAATTTTACGGGCTTCACAGAGAATAAGGAGTGTTACTACAGCTTTAAGGACGCCCCACAATGGCGCACGGCGCGCCGCGCTCCGAGCCACCATCGAGAGGCAGAAAACACCACATCATTTCTAAACGGATCGCTGTGTGGAACTGAGACCATCGTGAGCAATTTCTCTGGTTATCACAAGAGCTGGACATCAGCCATTTTCCGGCAGATTTCACTTTTAACAAGAGATTTTGTCATGGAAAGCCGCACGGAGGCTTCGCGCGTCAGGACTGATTCACTGATCGAGCGAGACAGAGGAACACCTCCATTTCGGAGTGCCAGGGGACAAGTTGGGACATGCCCAGCTCTCCACAATTTCTCTTATACTCACTGGGCTGGTAAGCATTGAAAGCCGAGATAGGCATGTCCCAACTTGTCCCCTGGCACTCCGAAACGGAGGTGTTCCTCTGTCTTGCTCGATCAGCAAATCGGTCCTGACGCGCGAAGCCTCCGTGGAAAACCGACAGGCGTGGAAAAACTCACGCATGCGCACGAAGGTTCAAGCTTGGCTGACGTAAAAACATATGAATCAAATCCATATATTTTTTGAAAAAAATAAAAAGGTACGATACTTTTCTCACAGACCTCGTAAGCTGCAGACAGAAGCCTTTGTGTTTTTCTCTGGACGTCTCCATGTGAACGCTGCCTCAGTTGTTGATGACATCAAACCAGATTTCTCCTGGATTACACCAGCATGCAGCGCAGATAGGGCCCATGAACCACAGACTAATGATCTCGGCTTGAGCAAAAAAGGTTCAGGATATTACAAGCACCGGTGTAGTTATGTCAAAGAAAGTGCCTGAAAAACACATTGAGCAGCACAAAATAAAGTAGAAAGCAGCTGAGCATTACTGTGGTTTAGAGTTTGCATTGGCTTGCATGATCAAATCAGACTGTCGCACTCTGGCTTCTCCCTGCTCGCTTTTCTCTCCAGACCCAAATGGGTCACTGAAGAGACGCTCAAAGAGAAAACCCAACCAAAATATTTGAAAGAATTTCCTCTAAAAAGGAAGGAGTCTGGCTGCATTGGGGGGTTAGTGTCGAGGGTAAAAAAAAAAAGATTTATTCAAGCTTTTTGTCATGGTTTCAGTCTTTCATATTTCTCTGAGCTCGGCCCCCAGGGAGCGTTGCCGATGGCGCTGGACAGAGTTGCCGGACAACAAAAGAGTCGTCTTCACTTTTCATCTGTCCTGGCCCCGGGTCTCCCGGGGTTGAGATGGTCATCGATCGGCCAGGCTGCTGGTGGAGGCGCTCACAGAGCCGCCCAGCTCTGCCTGTCAATTACCCGGAAAACGCTCCGAGTCACCTCCATGTCCTCAGGATAGTCCCGTATCATGCTGTCATACTTTACATCGGCTCTCATGGCAAAAATATGGCCACACGAGGGTGTGAAGGACATTCAGAGCCAACTGTGTATATGCTCGCTTCAAAAAAGAGCTGAAAGCTATTTCACAGCTCAGAGAGCAGTTTAGAAGTTTTCCCCACTCTCATTTGTGCCACCCACTCCCCCCGGGGGACGCGCTTCTCCCGCCAGCCTCCCCCGCCTCCATTGCTGGCCCTCACCCATCTTTGGCAGGGATCACATGCTTGCAAATGGGCCCCTAGCTGGGCGGCTTGGCGGTTGGAGGGCTCCCTAGTGGATCTGCCAATTAGCCCCGGCCCCCAGCCCTCAGAGAAGTGGAGCAAGGCCAGCGGTGCAGAGAGCTCCGTGACGTCCCCAGAGCTTCCTTTGAACGGGTGACCGCGAAAGATGGGTCGAGGAGAGAGGGGCAACGCAGGCGAGGACGGCAGGGATAATAGATGACCCCTTTGTCTGTTTTACCGCAAAGGATATGGAATCAATTGCAGCTTGTGTCAGCGTGCAGCTTCAGCGGGGGCCACAAGCAGCAGAACGTGCCTTCACAAGAATGAGAGTCGCCTTCCATTGCCACAACACTGACGCCCCAGTGACCCATGGGTGGGGGCGGTGGGGGGGGGGGGGGTACTAGAATAGCGCAGAGAGAACACAATCATATATGTTTGTGTTGAGATCAATAAAATGTTACGGTTGTGTAACTAATTATCGTGCACCTTCTAAAATCAGCCTACCTCATTTATGCCTCCTCCATTTACTCTGAAAAAACACAGTATCACAAAAAACACACAAATGTTGAACTCCTTCTGCCCACTTTCCAGCCAACTCACAGGAAAAACACTCAGCAAGCAATTCTGAGTCAAATCGTACCTCTGGACGGACCATGTGTAAATACAATGGCTGGTTTTCTATTTATGTCTTTCTATCTGCACTGATCTTAGATGTAGCCTTTCTGGAGTCCAACTGACAAAACTGTCATATCAATGGAGAACTTTCATCACTGCAATGTACATATCAACCATGGGGGACAGTATAACTGTGGGAGCACTACAAAGAATTACAAAGAAGAAAACAAATAATAATCATCATTCAACCCCTCTGGACCCACATGCTTATGGACTGTCAGCAGCTGCAGATTTACAAATCTTTATATGATTTTTAGTTTGCAGCTGGTCTGCTCTGTGTCAGCCTGATCCTGTCAGATCTCAGAAACTAGGCAGTGCAGGATCTGGTTAGTACTTGGATGGGAGACCTCTTCGGAGCACCAGCGGCTGTGTGTGTTTCTCCAGGTAAAATTGGAGTGGCATCAGGAAGGGCATCCAGCGTAAAACCTGTGCCAAATACCAATGTGGATCTGGCTGTATCCGCTGTGGTGACCCCGAACAATACAGGAGCAACCGAATGGACAACAACAACAACATATGATTTTTAGTTTGGTCAAAGCAGATGGACCCCTATCTGGATCTGGTCTATTTGAGGTTTCTTCCAACAACCAAAAAAAAAAAAAACACCCACAGGTAAGTTTTTGTTGACCATTGTTGTTCTGGGGGGGGGGGGGGGGGGGGGCGGGGGGGTTGATATGTTTGAACCTTATGCTTGTGAAGCACCTTGGAGTGACGTGTTGTGATTTGGCGCTCTATAAATAAACTGAAGGGAAACTGAACGCCGGGTGCTGTTTGGCTGAGAGTCCCTTGGTTTATCAATTTTTTCAGTGCAGAAGGTTCCGGGTTCAAATCCCACCCCTGCCACATTTCTCCATGTAATGTGGAGTTGCGTCAGGAAGGGCATCCGGCGCAAAACCTCTGCCAATTCAACATGCAGATCCACCTTGGATTTGCTGTGGCGACCCCGAGTGCAAACAAGGGAGCAGCCGAAGGGACTTACTTACCAATTTTTAACACAAATGCGCAATGTTTATCATGCAAGTTGGAAATAATAGAAATAAATCATTTGTATGATTTGTCAATATCCTCAATATAAATATCACACCAGTTTTGATGCATTAAGTTCATTCTGGGGTTTTCAATAGTAACATCAGTTATTTTCCTTATGAAATTTGCAGTTTCATTGTAATCATTTTTATCAACTAATGATTGGAAAGTAACAAAAACCGGCAAATGATCACTGACATCACGAATAAGTAGTCCATCCATTAAATTCCCTCCAGTAACATTTGTTAATATCTTGTTGATAAGTGTCGATGTAAAGTGTCGATGTATTCGTAGTTAACCTAGTTGGATGTGTGATCACTGGATACAACCCCATACAAAACACAGAGTTTATAAATTCCTTTATTTGTAATTGACTGGGTTAGAGTGATTTGTTATTGTTCAGTGCAGTGATCGCTCTGGGGAGAAAGCTGTCCCTGAGTCTGTTTGTCCTAGTTTTGATTGACCTATACTGTCGGCCGGAGGGTAGTAGGTCAAACAGGTGGTTGCTGGGGTGGGATGTGTCTTTGCTGATGCTGGCAGCTCTGCTGAGGTAGCGAGAGCTGGCAATGTCTTCCAGGCTGGGCAGAGAGCAACCAGTGATCCCCTGGGCCATTTTGATCACCCTCTGCAGCGCTCTCCTGTCTGCTGCTGAGCACCCCCCCATACCACACTGTGATGCAGTATGTCAGGATGCTCTCGATGGTGGCTCTGTAGAACAACACCAGCAGCTTCTCCTCCAGATTGTTTCTCCTGAGCATCCTCAGGAAGTGGAGTCGCTGCTGGGTTTTCTTCACCACCACTTTGGTGTTGGCAGTCCAGGAGAGGCTGTCAGAGAGCTGCACTCCCAGGAACTTGATGGAGCTGACCCTTTCCACACAGTCCCCTTGGATGTAGAGCGGGGCTGGGTCAGCCCTGTTCTTCCTGAAGTCCAGGATTATTTCTTTAGTTTTTGTGGTGTTCAGCGGCAGGTTGTTAGCTGAACACCATGCTGTCAGTCGATTGACCTCGTCTCTGTAGTCAGTCTCATCCCCCCCTGAGATGAGCCCAATCATGGTGGTGTCATCCGCAAACTTTATGATGGTGTTTGTGGGATGAGTCAGAGAGCAGTCGTGCATGTAAAGGGTGAACAGGAGGGGGCTCAGTACACAGCCTTGAGGGGAACTGGTGCTGAGTGTGATGGTGGAGGAAAGGTGGGAGCCAAGTTTCACGGACTGTGGACGGTTTGTGAGGAAGTCCTTGATCCACTAGCAGATGGGGGTGGAGATGCCCAGATGTGTCCGTTTCTGGACCAGGATCTCCGGGATGATGTGGTTGAAGACTGAGCTGAAGTCCAGGAAGAGCATCCTCACATAGCTCCCCTGGTGCTCCAGGTGGCTCAGTGCGGCGTGGAGAGCTGTGGTGATAGCGTCTCCTGTGGAGCGGTTTGACCTGTAGGCAAACTGCTGGGGGTCCAGAGTGGGAGGCAGACAGGCCCTGATGTGCTGAGAGACCAGTCTTTCAAAGCACTTCATGACCACAGGCATAAGTGCAACAGGCCTGTGGTCATTTATGCTCTCCACTGCTGACTTCTTTGGGACTGGAAAGATGGTGGAGGATTTGAGGCAGAGTGGAATGATGGCCTGCAACAGGGACAGGTTGAAGATGCAGGTGAAAACTCCAGCCAGTTGGTCAGCACACGCTTTGAGTACCTTTCCAGGTACATCATCGGGGGCCAGCCGCCTTCTTGGGGTACACGTCTCACTTCATGTTCCTGAAGTGTTAGCTTGCTAGTGCTGGAGGATGGTGGGTGTGGAGTTGCTCCTGGTCTGTCTGCTTCGAAGCGGGCAAAGAAGCGGTTCAGCTTCTCTGCCAGCGAGGCGTCAGACCTAGCATTTCCTGGGTTGCTGCTTCTGTAGTTGGTTATATGATTTATTCCCTGCCACATCCTTCTGTTGTCATTCACAGCGAAGTGGTCCTCTATCTTTTTCTTGTAGGCAGCCTTGGCTTCTCTGATGCCGCGCTGTACAGGACCTGGCCGCGCTGTACAGGGCCCTGTCCCCTGATTTAAAGGCAGTGTTGCGGCTTTTTAATAGGGACTGGACTACGCTGTTCATCCAGGGCTTCTGGTTTGGAAAAACTCTAACCCTTTTGTTGACGGTGACAGTGTCAACACAGTTCTTAATGTAAGAGAGTACGGTGTCAGTGTACTCCTGCAGGTTGTGGCTGCAAAATAAATCCCATACAGTCCATGAGAAACAGTCCTGTAGCTGGGAGAGCGCTCTCTCAGGCCAGGTTTGGATTGTCTTTTGTTGTGGCTTTGTTCGCCTCAGCAGGGGGGTGTAGGTGAGGGTGAGGGATAGGCAGAGATGGTCAGATCCAGCGAGATGGGGGAGGGGAGTGACTTTGTACGCATGTTTTATGTTTGTGTAAACATGGTCCAAAGTGTTTTCCCCTCTGGTGGCACATTTCACGTACTGGACGAACTTAGGGAGCACAGTCTTTAAACACGCTTGGTTGAAGTCACCAGTAACAATACAAGCGCCATCCGGGTGGGCCAGCTGCTGTTTATTTACACTGGCAAGCAAGAGGCTAAGGGCCGTGCTAACGTTAGCATCGGGTGGGATGTAAACAGCAAACACAATGACTACTGTGAACTCCCTTGAGAGATAAAAAGGTCTGCACGAGACTGCCAGCACCTCTAAATCAGGAGAACAGTGAGAGTCAATGACCCTGCTGCTACAGCACCACTCGCGGTTCACATAAACACCGAGCCCTCCACTTCTGCACTTACCCGAATCACTGGTTCTCTCCTGCCGGTGTAGCATGCGGCCTGCTAGCTCGACTGCAGCGTCAGGGATCAGCGGATGAAGCCACGTCTCCGTGATGAAAATAACGCTGCAGTTCCACACAAAGCTGTTTGTGGCCATCTGTAGCTCGAATTCGTCCATTTTGTGGGTGATGGATCTGGCGTTTGAGAGGAAAAGGCTCGGTAATGCTGACCTGTGAGGTTGTTTACGTAGCCTAGCATCGGAGCCGGACCAACATCCTCGCTTCTGCTTCCTGTCTCTACGCCACCTACACTGCCTGCTGGGCAGGCTGGTAATCCACGGAGAGCCCGGTGTTCTCGCTATGTCCTCCAGGATGTTGTTTAACTGGTGGAATTTGCTAGTAACCGATAGTTTGTACCTCAGACCGAGGTCGATAAGGTTCTGGTGGCTGAAGCTGTGGGTCGCTTTACAACACTCGAAAAATACGAGGTCTATTAGAAAAGTATCCGACCTTATTATTTTTTTCAAAAACCATATGGATTTGAATCACGTGTGATTACATCAGACATGCTTGAACCCTCATGGGCATGCGAGAGTTTTTTCACACCTGTCGGTTACGTCATTCGCCTGTGGGCAGTCTTTGAGTGAGGAGTCGCCCACCCTCTCGTCGTTTTTTTTCATTGTTTAGGAATGGCTCAGAGACTGCTGCTTTGTTTGATCAAATTTTTTTCAAAACTGTAAGGCACAACTGAGTGGACACCATTCGATATATTCAGCTGGTTTTCGGTAAAAATTTTAACGGCTGATGAGAGATTTTGGTCTTAATATTATGAAAACTATGTTCAGTGTAACCAAAAATCTAAATTCAGCTCCTGTACAGAAGTACAGTAGTGTTCAGATGTGACTAAAAAGATTAATCCAGGTTTTGAGTATATTTGTTATTGTTACATGGGAAACAAGGTACCAGTAGATTCAGTAGATTCTCACAAATCCAACAAGACCAAGCATTCATGATATGCACACTCTTAAGGCTATGAAATTGGGCTAATAGTAAAAAAAAGTAGAAAAGGGGATGTTCACAATAATAGTAGCATCTGCTGCTGAGGCTACAAACTCAAAACTATTATGTTCCAACTGCTTTTTTAGCAATCCTGTGAATCACTAAACTAGTATTTAGTTGTATAACCACAGTTTTTCATGATTTCTTCACATCTGTGAGGCATTAATTTTGTTGGTTTGGAACCAAGATTTTGCTGGTTTACTACTGTGCTTGGGGTCATTGTCTTGTTGAAACACCCATTTCAAGGGCATGTCCTCTTCAGCATAAGGCAACATGACCTCTTCAAGTATTTTGACATATCCAAACTGATTCATGATACCTGGTATGCGATATATATAGGCCCAACACCATAGTAGGAGAAACATGCCCATATCATGATGCTTGCACCACCATGCTTCACTGTCTTCACTGTGAATTGTGGCTTGAATTCAGAGTTTGGGGGTCGTCTCACAAACTGTCTGCGGCCCTTGGACCCAAAAAGAACAATTTTACTCTCATCAGTCCACAAAATATTCCTCCATTTCTCTTTAGGCCAGTTGATGTGTTCTTTGGCAAACTGTAACCTCTTCTGCACATGTCTTTTATTTAACAGAGGGACTTTGCGGGGGATTCTTGCAAATAAATTAGCTTCACACAGGCGTCTTCTAACTGTCACAGCACTTATAGGTAACTCCAGACTGTCTTTGATCATCCTTGAGCTGATCAATGGGTGAGCCTTTGCCATTCTGGTTATTCTTCTATCCATTTTGATGGTTGTTTTCCGTTTTCTTCCACGCGTCTCTGGTTTTTCATCCATTTTAAAGCATTGGAGATCATTGTAGATGAACAGCCTAGATTTTTGCACCTGCGTATACGTTTTCCCCTCTCCAATCAACTTTTTAATCAAACTACACTGTTCTTCTGAACAATGTCTTGAACGTCCCATTTTCCTCAGGCTTTCAAAGAGAAAAGCATGTTCAACAGGTGCTGGCTTCATCCTTAAATAGGGGACACCTGATTCACACCTGTTTGTTCCACAAAATTGACGAACTCACTGACTGAATGCCACCCCCTTTTCTACTTTTTTTTTTACTAATAGCCCGATTTCATAGCCTTAAGAGTGTGCATATCATGAATGCTTGGTCTTGTTGTATTTGTGAGAATCTACTGAATCTACTGGTACCTTGTTTCCCATGTAACAATAAGAAATATACTCAAAACCTGAATTAATCGTTTTAGTCACATAGCACTACTATTATTCTGATCACTACTGTACATTCCAAAGAATCAGCTGTCATCAAGTCAAGTCCAAATCTGGTGTCGCAGACCGAACAGTCCCCCCTAAAAATTGTTCTGCCCTGCCTTTACTGCGCATATGTCATTTCAGAGCACAGCAGCTCGTCTGAGTCTGACTGTCGACACCCAAAGCGAACAAAGGGATTAATGTGATTATTAACCATCATATGACAAAGTAAAACCTCTTGAATCATTCTAAAGTCAGTTTGAAACAGAAAAGATGCCATTTTAAGCAGAAACCCGGCGAAATTCTGTGACATTTTGAAATGACCGACATGCTGTGAAAACATCAGCTAGCAGCTCATTTAGCCGCGGCGCTCTGATCACTTCATCCGTCTTTTATGATGAAATAATGCTGAATTTATGTAGAAATGGTTGCACAAAAGTGTCAGATATCTGTCGCTGAGATAGATGATGACTGGAGGCAGTTTGAAGCAGAAATGAGCGCGGCTAATGACGCATGTGCAGTGAAGGCAGAGAGGACCGATTTTTAGGGGGCACCGTTCGGTCTGCGACACCGGTATTTGGCCCTTGGTACAAAAATACATTGTAATACAGTGATTAAAAAAAAACCTGAAGAGCAAAGAGACTCGACCATAAAGAAACTGAGCTCAATCCCCGACTTATTGGCTAAAATAATACTTTAAAAACAAATACATAAATAAATAAATACATTGTTTTGTTCTGTTAAAGGTCAAATGTGATTTTTCATACTTCTGTCACTTTTATTTCAGTTTTTGAAAGATGGCATTCAACTGTGTATGTGTGTCATAATTACATTTATCCACCAGGGGGCAGATTGGTTTAGAATCATGTCTCCTGAGATGATTCATGGCGTCCATCCTTTGAAGGCTGCGTCAATGAACATCGGGCCTTCAGAGACAGTGAAGGCCAAACCAACCGTTCTGAATGGTGACCGTCTTGTCCGCAGAGCCTCCTGTTGACTAGCAACTTTGACCGCTGCATGTGACAAACTCGTGCAACCTGTAATTTAGTCAGCATTTTTCAGTACTTATTCCCAAACATTTTGTTGTGGGGAAAAAAGTGCTCATTGACTTGTGGGATGGTTTGGGCCACGAAGGACACACCTGTTGTATCCCTCAGTTTTGGGGGAAAGAAGGCTGCATTCACCGTTTGCATTTCAAGGAGCCTTCGAAATAAGACAGCCAAGTGGCACTATGGATGATGTAAGCGGGGTTGGAATGTGGCCTTCGAAGGATGCGGCAGCAGACTGATTGGAGTGTTTAACAGCATGGTGTGTTATTTTCATCAGGTTTCTTGCTTTTGGTTTCAAGGACTTGCTCAATGATGCAATCAGTCCTGATTGTTAAAGGTCAAAGGTCAGTGTGAGGGGGTCACTGTTTTGTGGTGCACTTCCTGGCTACATGCAGCGACACATCCAACCTCGGACCGCCGGCACGCAAAGTCCAGGTTGTTAAATCGTTTTTTTCTTACAGAAAAAGTGGAAATAAGGAGCAAGCAGAGCGAGCGATAGCGGCCAGACGTCAAAGTTTGTCTCAGAGTCTTTATGAGCAGCACATTAAAGGAGCAAAATTAAAGAAAGTTGGAAAGTGGAGATTAGCCGCAGTTGCTGGGCAGCGGCAAGCGAGCTGAACAGCTGGCAAGGACAGATACTGCTGTTTCAGACCTCTCCCCCACCTCAGCAGGTAAACAAACCGCCAGGCGCTGTGATTTATGGAGTGCGTCACCGCCTGGATGCCCATTATTCTGACTGAAAGAAGCATAGGCGTTGTCGCCGCCATCATCAGGTCCACATGACAGCTTCTCACTGGTACGCTGGACTTTTCTTCTTCTTCTGCTTTGTCAGAACAGCATCTCCGAACAGTTCCAGGATTCACACGGCTGACACACGGGCTGAACGTGGGCCACGCTGGCACCGTAAATCAAGGATGGCGAAAGGAAGCGAGGAGCCATTTGGCATGAGGAGACATGTCTTTGTGTCGACGGAGACTTTGTGGAGTGATTAATCATCACACTCTTTAGCTCTGGAGGTAATTTATGGCTTCAGCTCACCGCCGTTATCATGACTGAGCGGCGCCGGGAGCCGCTGGACATTCACGCTGAAATGATGTCCAGTCAGCTACACTGTCACGCCGCGGTTTTGTTAGGCTGCGCTAATGATGGCCTGTTGGTGACACTGGCTCCATAAAGGCTGAAGCTCGCTTAATGTCCAGCGAAACGCAGCCCAGGAGGACAGCCTGTGATGTCATGGCGATGCTGCGTCTTGATGGTGTGCGCGTCTGAAGGATGTTTATGTCACTAAAAACACAATTAATCTAAAGTTGTCACCGTCTGAAGGTTTGAAACTCAAACAAATGTTTAAGATTTTACAACCAAACCAAATTATTTCTTCAGAAATTAAACAAAATTATACAGAAAAAAGAAAACTAATGATGACTTTCAAGAAAATAAAATACACAATAAAAAATACTTATTACTGTGTTTTCACTGAGTTGAACAAGTGTCATTTAAAAGTGATTATGTGAAGGATGGGATTTGTTTATGTCATAAAACAATAAAATGATGTGGTGGGCAGCAGGTAAAGACCGTATTTATTTATTTTACTCATGTTCTGGGGCAGGACCGACCTCTCCCATTGATCTGCTGATGGTCATCACTGTGATATAATGTGATGGCGCCAGCAGAACTTCAAATCCACGTCAGGTCTGGCGTGAGTCACCGCCGCTCTTAAAGTGTGATTAAAGAGGCGAGCAGCGTTCCCGAGTCGTCTGTTTGCGGACGCTGGGACGCGTCCAATCTGTTCTGAATGACGCTAAAGGCTGATGTGTTTGTCTGTGCATGCGCCCCTAAAAGCAGCCGAGTCAGGATCTTCCCCCGACAGGACGTCTGGGACGTCGCCATATCTCAGCGGCCATCGCGCCTGGCGGGCCACATGACAGCGCTGCCGCTGGGATGAGAGGCTTTTAAAGTGCCGGTGGGGTCAAACGGTCCAATCGCCACGGTAAAAGGCCAGCGTAAATCTCCCCGCGCCTGCAGCAGTGCCGCCATGTCAGTTGATCAATACTAATCTCAACGTGATGAACGGGTGCTGGACAGACTCCATCTTGTGCTCCAGAAGAGGTGGAGCTTCTTATCACAGCCTTTGAGAAGTGTTTTCAGCCCACGCATGTGGAGATTACAGATACAAGGCAGAGGTCAATGTCAGGTCTGACATGTGTGATGCCAGAGGTCAAAGGTCAAGTGCAGAGGACTGCACGCCATGAATTTTTTTTCTGTGATTTTCCAAAAACTAGCCACAAATTTTATGTCAAACCAAATGACTGAAGAGAGTTCAATAAAACGTTAAAAAAATGTTTGGGGGTTCAGTTTTTTTATGAAAATGTTAATTTTATTAGAATTGACTGCAACACATCAGTTGTTTTCAAAAATAATTTTTGATTATTGTCACATTCTGAGTTCGATCTACATTTGATCTTTTTCTTTCATGTTATGAAATTTTGTCCATTTGTTTGCACGATTCAATGAAAATTCTGGATCTTTTATCTTTTTCAGATTAATTTTTCTCTGTGTATTTTGGTGACGTGTGTAGCTGCGGTGACCGACCCGTGCAGCTCGACTTCTCTGGTCTGGTTCTGAGTTTGTTCTGTGCAGCAACATCGCTGAGGCGTGTTCAGTGGGGGCGCTGTTTCACCAAACAACAGTGAAAACACTAAAAGAAGAAAAAAACAAAAAGAAACGTCCTGCTCAGGGTCCTGGTGGGACACCTGACCTACTGGCGTGTAGCTGAATGTTTCTCTCGAATGTCAAACTTTTTCAGCAGCACTTAAACGCAGTTGTGTGTTTTATCAGAAACACTGCAAAGGTCGACTGCGGGTCAAAGTTTTATCCAGATCTTGTCGGGAGGTGAGTGTAGGATTGTGCATTCATACTGCAGTATGGCGCTGGATGTCCACTTCCTGAACCGCTTGTTAGTGTGCATTTTGACTCGCTGCTTGACGCACGTCTTTCTCCAGCTCAAAGTAGCTCATTTGTGTTTGTCTCAAGCCCACACCAGCTCCCCACCATGAACAAAAGCGGCAACTCTGTCCGGCAAGACTGAGCCTCTGTCACACCATTACCCCAATTTATCTTCCAGTGCATTGGTTGGTTTTTGGAGGATTGCAGGAGCATTTGCGAGTGGAGCGAACGCGACCGGCTTAATACTCTCTCGTGCCTGGCACACAACAAACAAATGAGGACAGCAAATCTTTACTGCCAAGTAGATTTACTTTTATCTGCAGTATCGCCGCGCTCCCCGACCACTCATAAGATTAGAGACAGCGAGCAGCAGTATTGCATCTGTTTTGTCATGTCCGATGATGCCGTCCTGCCGCCTTTTCCTCACCATGAATCTGAAAGCTTTTCTTTTCTCTCTGTAGGCCGTTTTAATCTGTCCTCCTCCGCCTTGGAGAGGAAATGTAATAAAGTATGCTCAGGACGAAAGAATTCAGTTATTCCACTGAGACAAAAACCACACAGGGTTGCAGTGTCTGTCCATCTTTGTCTCCATGCAGAAGGCTGTGGAGGCAGAGCTTAGGGTCACCAAAATGACCCTACACTTCAACCACCACCTGACTCAACCAAGCTGAAATCCAACAGCATTAAATCGCTGGGGGGGAGTTTTTGGTGAGGTATAACCTGTTGTTCTCAGTTCCAGCTGAACTCAGGTCTACGTGATGAAATGTTTCAGCTGGAAAATTTACTCTGCTCTGTTGTGTATCTGCACCTGCTAGACAGTTAGTGGATTGATTGATGATGGATTAGGAGTAGGTGTCACTGATGCGTGCTGGATTTCCATCAGAGATTTGTGCAATATTTTTTCAGAATGGTTATTTCAAATAAAAAAAAAATAGCATGTTGTCCATGGGGATCCACGGGCTCTAGAGTGGTTTGTGTTTATAAAATAGGTAGCTGACATTTTTCAAGGATGGTAATACAACCCCAATTCCAATGAAGTTGGGACATTGTGTAAAATGTACATAAAAACACACACACACACACAGCAGACAGCAATAGGAGTCACGACAGATGAGGGAGTAAGTTGCTACACCTTGCACAGCTGTAAAACTCCGTATGAAATATAGTTTATTTATACAACAGTGGTAGTAAGTAGCAACACCTGTTAGTGTGCCTTATGAATGTTTATGTTTTCTTTTTTTTACTGTCCTCTTGTGAATCCTGTTGCTGTCTGGTGTGTGTGCACGCATATGCGTTCAGTCTCCCCACCACCTGATTTCACTCACTGTGTGCTCTGATAGGCATGAGCTTTAATATGATATTAGGTTATTGCGAGGGAACGCAAAAACTATTGTGAGGGAACGCAATAATCTGGGCGAAAAAAAAAAAAAAAAACCACCATGTCCCTAGGCGGGCTCCGTACAATGCCTTTTTTTTTACAAATAAAAAATGGCATATTTTACAAAACAACAGCACATTTATATATGTAAACACCCAACACACACCTCACATTAACGTGTTGGTTTTTACATAGAATGAATGAGTCAACCAATCAACCAATCAAAACCACCTCGGTGTTGGTCTCACAGGACACCTTTCAGGTGGCTTTCAGATGGATTCCGGTTGCTTTTCAGTCGTGTGATTATCCGATTGTGATTGTGCATGAGCTGGACATGCCCCAACATGTCCTGGAAGGCTTCATCACGGTGTTGCTTTGCGCCATGTGGCTCCACCGTGACGCGCGGTCCTCCGCACGTCTGGCTTAATGTGCTGAAAAAGTGCTGATGTCCACGTCTTTTCACAATTCCTGTGCTAGTCAGACGACATACCGGATCAAGACAGCGTCCAGTTTAGAAATGAACGGCACATTCCACTGTTACAGGAGTTTTTGTCATGGAAAGAGGAGCGGCTCCATGAAAGCCACCTGAAAGCCGTCCTGTGAGACCAACACCGAGGTGGTTTTGTCCGGCGTAATGAACGGCTCCGTGGCGCTTTTCTTTCCATGAAAAAAACTCCTGTAACAGTGGAATGTGCCGAAAAAGTGCTGATGTCCACGCCTTCTGCCTTTCTGTGAAAGTCAGACGAGGTCCCGGATCAACAAAGCCTTCATGTTGGAAATGATCTGGTTGTTTCAGCGGGGTCTGAGCATGTCGATCGGCGCTGGGAGCGCGCCGCGCTCTCAGCAGTTGTGGGCCGTCCTTAAAGCGGCAGTAACACTCCTTAATCTGTATAATCCCCATAAAATCGTCCCTGAAAGCCATATTAATTTTCCAAACGGTGTCCACCTGGAGGTCTCTCACAGTTTCTGGAAAAAAATTGATGCAGCAAAGCTCCAAATCGTTCAGACATTTATTCGCAATAAAAATCTGACGAGAGGGGTGGACCACTGCTCACACAAAGCCTGCTCACAGGCGAATGACGCGATTGACAGGCGTGAAAAAACTCACACATGCGCACGAAGGTTCAAGCTTGTCTGATGCAATCACACGTGATTCAAATCCATATGGTTTTTGAAAAAAATAAAAAGGTCTGATACTTTTCTAACAGGCCTCGTATTTTTGGAGAAATTAGTGATGTTAATTAACAACAGCGAGCAATGGATGTTGGTAATTACATTCTGAACTTACACCATTTCAGCAGGGGACAATAAATCATATATATATTAAAAGTGAAGTGCCTCTGTGTTTATGTATGCGTGCATACATGCATGCTTGTGGACAAATCGGGGAGAGCTAACATTTGCCGTTTGGTATGTTGATGTGTTTTGGGTCAAGGATGAACACTGTGAAAACGGAAAATGGATATGACTAATATTTTTGGAGAAATATCTGTACATTAAAAGCCAAGTGGCCTCACATGGACAGCTACATGTGGCTTTTCCCAGAAAAGGTGGTGAGTGAACAAACCATTCTGTGTTTTGTAAACAGCTTATATCCGACAGTGTTGTTGATGTCAGCTGACAGCTGCACTTCATCCTCTTTCTGTCACGTTCGGCTGGAACATACACGGTTTGGAGCTGCTCATTATTTACACTGTTAATCTCTTCATCAGAAACTTCCTCGTCTTCTTCAAAAACAATCGATATGTCACTTAAATCTTCGCTATAATCGCGCACTATGCCTTCACTGTCCGTGTCTGGCTTATTGGTAAACAGAGCCACGCTGCGACACATTTACTCACATGACATCACATCTGTCACAGCGAAAAAGTAGGTCAACTCGGAGGCGGTAAATTCAATTTCTCAGATGGGTAATGAAACATCTAAATCCTTGTTCAGTGTAATTTTATGGTAAAAAAACAAAGACAACATGTGGAAAAAGCTTTTTTTATTCTTCAAGAATATGTAAAAACGTCATGGCCTGGCAGGGACCCTTTAATAATTACATTTTTTCTAGAGTCTGACTTGTTGTGCGTTTCAGTCTTTAAACTAAAGTATCACTCCATAAAAGAAATTAATCAAGATTTTTTGTTGTTGTTTTTACAGTGTATAATGAATTTAATCTAAATTTCAACAGCCGTTGTATAAAGAGCTGGAGCTTGTTTGGATGATCAAAGATTCGAGGTTGACGCCCCGTGAGGGAGGTCGTTGGTGGTGAATGTGGGGGGGTCATGATCCTGCTCTGTCCGGAAATGAAGCCATTTCAAAGGTCCATAATCTGTTTATGTTTCCGTCATCCCATTTTTGTCCCCCCGGATCGATCCAAAGCTGCTTTTCCTCAGGCCTTAAGGCAGGCGGAGGCCAATCTAATTCTGTGCTCCAGCAATATTCCACAAAGCAATATCACCAGGCTCCTGCCCAACGCTGATCACATCACATCCACAGGGAAAGAACAATATTTTCCCATCATTCCTCTCTCCCATGCCGGCCTTTATTTCCCCTCTCTGATTGGACACAACCAAAAGACTTCAGTCAAGTGCTGAGGCTCAGCTTCAGCACGAGTCCTGTGGGAAACAGTTCCTCCGACCATCTGTCATATAATTTGATTAATTAATCCTTGGTACCAGTGTCGCGTCGCCCCCGCAGTGGGACTGAGGATTGTCCATCCCTCCATGTCACCGTCTGTCTCACACAATAACTCAAACGCCGCTGATCACATTTTTGGTGAAACTTCTAAGGAGGATATTTGTCGCAGCTCCGCCTGCGGCGCTAATAAACAGTTCGCTGCAAGATTACGACTGCTAACCTATTAATGTGACTCGAGATCGGCTCCGTAAGAGCCACAAGCAGCTACAGCATTTTCACCACTAATGAGGAAAAAGAAGACGTGATGCTAAAATAATCACTTCACAACTTCTTTTAAAGCCAGAATTTCTCTGAGACTCTACCATTTCTTTTTTTTTCTTTTTTTGTGGTTACAACATTGAAGCTGAAGCCGTGGCAGCAGGTAGAGTTCATTGAGACAGTAGCGAGTCAAAAAAATGATGAGTCAAAAAAATGGTCATGTGACTCGTGGTGGCCAAAATAGCGTTCGCTGTTAATCTGTCTGCATGTAAATCCAGCTGTTTTATTTATTTATTCACTGTAAACATCCCCCCCCACCCAAAAAAAATCATCCCAGCTGCCTTCACTGCGCATGTGTCCTTTCTGAGCATCACCAGCATTTTACTCTTTATCACCTCATTTCTGTTTCAAACTGCACTCCAGTCATCATCTGTCTCAGAGACAGATATCTGAAGCTTTTGTACAACAACCATTTCCACATAAATTCAGCATCATTTCAACATAAAAGATGGAGGAAGGGATCAGAGCAGAGCAGCCAGACGAGCTGCTGCTGCTGTGTTCACTGCGCCTCCGTCATTTCAAAGCGTCCGTAGCAACTCATGATTATCGCCTCGTTTCTGCTTGAAACTGACTTTAGAATGATTTAAGAGGTTTTACTTTGTCATCTGATGGTTAATAATCACATTATTCCCTTTGATCGCTTTAGGTGTAGAGATTCAGACTCAGAGTGTCAGACTCAGACATGCTGCTGCGGTCCCAAATGACGCATGCGCAATCAAGGCAGAGCAGACCAGTTTTTAGGGGGGAAACCGTTCGGTCTGCAACGCCGTGTTGCCGTGCATTTGGAGGCACAAATAGACACAACAAGGGCTTCAAGATGTACAGATTGCCTTCAGATCCAAACAGAAGGAAAATTTGGGAAAATAAAGTCAGCCGTGTGGGATGGAAGCTGACAAAGCTGTCAGCTTTGAGAGATATCCTGGCTAACCTGTTGTCAGATTAGGAAGCGGTGAACGAGCTGCGGCGTGGTGGGTCCGGTGGTTCTGACTGTTTGGTGTCTGTCTGTGTGTCTGTTAGTGGTTTTTGAATAAAACCTACTGTGGATCTCTACAGGAAGCTCAGGTTTCATCACAGCATCAGAGCTTCAGCAGCTTCAGTAGCTTCAGCAGCTTCAGCAGCTTCAGCGCTCAGGTGCAGCAGCCGGCACGCCGCCTTCACAACTGTGTGTCCAATCAGCACTCCACTTGATAGCAACATTGTTTTTTTTCTTATTAATATGCATTTTATTTTGGTGGACAAACACTCATCCCACCTCGCTTCCAGTGGAGAAGGTTGGCGCTCTCAACACCAGTGGCTGTGAAAAACACCACATTTTTCATTAACAGGATTACGGTCCAACAATATAAATACAGAGCAGAGTGTGTGTCTGCCACTGAATTTAATCACTAATCAACCCCTTCCTTTCTTTTCTACTGCCAACACGTGAAAGCCAATCAGCCTACACCAATATGTGCAGCGCGGCCGTGCCAGAACTCCAGAGTCTCAACAAGCGACGCTCTGTAGAGGAATGTTCTGGCAGCAAGGGAGCCTGCATGGCGAGGGCGTGCGTTTTGTTTCCTGCTTTAACTTGTTCACCATCTTTTCTACAACAACAACAACAAAAAAAAACACTTCAAACGTGAGCAGCTCGTCTGTTTCACAATCACACCGTTCTCACGTTAGCTCCAATGACTCACGATGCACCTCGTTTGTCTCACTGTCGCACTTCAGATCATGTTTGTTGTGCTTCAGACTGCGGGTCAAATTCAAGCTTCAGCACAGCGACATGCCCACAAGTGTATCAGATTTATCTTAAACATAGCTGCAATAATCCAATAATTAATGAAATAGTCTGACTTTATAGAATAACTACTAACACGCCACTGCCAAAACGCTCCCCACGCAACACAAGAAATAGCTGAAATATATACCGACTGGGTGCCTGACACAACGTTTCTTTAAAACCTAAAGAGGCACGTGCAATTCCAGAAAACTGCCAGATGGGTGGCACCACATGGAATAAAAACACAACCCAGTAAAATCCACAGGATGTCCAAAAGAGTCCGTCTCCTCAAAGATGGGGATGATACCAAGTGATGTTTCAGGTGTATTTCCAGCAAACCACCACATGATGACACTATATGGAACAATAAAATTTATGAAGACCAAGCTGCTTGTTTTCATTATGGACACCGGTTTTGAGCATTACTTTCCCAGTTTTGAGCAGTCTGTTGAAATCTGTTGGGTATCTGAATACTGTGTATGTACTGAGTACTAGTTGAACGGTACCCAGATGATCTACATCCACGCATGCTATACTAAGGCACGATGCAGCTGAAATCTGGTGCAAATTATGTGTCATCTGCGGTCGTGGGCATACTTCTGATAATCCGATAATTATCTAAGATAAAGTTTTCATTATCGGATTATCTTTCGGACTAATTATCTTCTGATAAATTTTTGTTGGTAAACAAAGGTGAACACGTGCAGTTCTACCCTCTGCAAACAGTTGAGAGCTGTTTCCCTAAGAAACCACTGTATCCTCTGCAGGCAAAGGAGAACTGGTCACTAAAAAAAAAAAAAGAAACACATCTTTTAACACCATAATGATATGCGGCCATTATCACCCAACTCATCCAGAGGCATACATTTTTAACTTGTGGTTCAAATTTTAAACAAACTAATTTCAGACAAGTTATTTAAATTAACATCACGTCTGAAGTTTTATAAAGTGAAAATATCAGATATATGTTTTAGTTTTAAAGTAATGCACTAATTTTTAAGGTTTTAGTGTGGGCATGCTGTGCCCAGCAGTGCATTATGGGTAGGATAGGGTAATTTCAGTACGATAATCTCAGTATGTTCACGACAGGAGAATGCATTTGAGACACTCTGATCAGGACAACAGCATTAATCTCTAGTGCCTAAAACTCTCGTGAATATATTCTCTGGGTTTACAGACATTTTTGTGTTTGCTTTTATTAAATTCCACGCATCTTAAACATAGCAAGTAGCAACACAGATTATCTGGAATTTTGTTTTGGCAAGTTTTCAAGGTCTCTACTGCCATCTATTGGCTAGAAGTGTTCATGGCAGTGCTCAGACGCTGAGCAGACACTGTATCACAGAACCGCACGGTGTAAAAGTTCAGAGCGCCCAATTTATGTTCTCACACACATTGTACGTTCAAAAACCACACGTCGGACTCGACGTAAACGTAAAGTTTTTTTCAAACTTAATTTACAAAAACTTTCAATGGGAGACATCAAAGTGAAAAACAAAAAACAAAAGAAAAAAAACATTACAAGACAGCTTTGCAGTGTTTGCACAGGCACAAAGAATATCAAACAGGTTTGATTTTCATCTGACCATACGATTGGCAATCAGGAGGTGGTCGTGAGATGTTAAACGCAGCTCGTTACTCCATGTGTACTAAACAATGCAGGACGCGCGATTAACCTGAAACTCGTTGCGATCCAAAAAATTCTCACACAAATGAAAAATCAGCTGGAAAAGGGCCAAAACTTGGCACCAGTAGTTGGCAGTGTCCTATTTATTTTGACTCCGGTTATATCAGACGGTTATCTAATTATAGCTTGGCCTTTTTTTTTTAAATGTCTTTTTTTTTTTTTACAAATAAAAAATGGCATATTTTACAAAAGCACATTTATCTGTAAACACCAACACACGACACACCTCACATTAACCTGTTGGTTTACATAGAATTAATCAACCAATCAGTGTAGCAGAGGCACATTTTACCCAGAATGCCATCTGTCTGTGTTTGTTACAAAACTTCAGAATTAGTGCATTATTCAACATTAAAAGATATATATATATATATATATATATATATATATATATATATATATATATATATATATATGTTACATCTTAACTTTGCACAAATGACAGAATTGACATTCACTGAGTTATTCTATCAGTATTCATTTTATTTATACACCAAACCATAATTCAGGAGGGCTTTATTTTCCAAGACCTCAGCCTGATGGCAGTGCTGTGATTGGTAGAGTTGAGCTTTCTGGCTTTTCTCAGTTGCGTCTGTGCTGGAAGCCATGTAGTAAACTGGAGCTTCCAGTAGAGGGCAGGACGCTGAAAGACAGAAGTACTGACTTGTTGCTTGAGTCTGTTGTTGCTTTTGATGCTTCTAGAAGTGATCCCGGTGTTAAAGTTCAAAATCAGCATGTTAGTAGTTGCAACTATACCAGTGACAATGCTGGAATTTATTGGTTATCTGTAACTTCCGATACATTTTTGAGTGGTTTATCGTTTTATCTTTATCAAAGATAACTTTTCAGTTATCTGATTATCTATTATTGAAGTTAATTTTTTTGGTTATCTGTGCCCACCACTGGTCATCTGTGAACACCTTGTCAAAGTTCAGGAAAAGCAGCGCTGCCGTAGCTTAGCCACACCCCTTGTCCTGCCACAGTCCAGACGTTGGACAGGACAGGCCTGGTGCCAGAGGATGAAGCAAGTCCTGAGATCAAGCTCCAGACGGACGACCACAGGGATGGTGAAAACCAACGCCTTTAAACACAGACGGCACAATTAATCCACCATCAGGCCCATATGAATTATTCATGTTCTCATGTTTATGTTGTTGTGCAGAGCATGAAAAAAATAAATGAAGTTGTGTAATTGGACCTGGTTGGTTGGCTGATGTTGCTTCAGACGGTGTGAAATGTGAACATGAAGTGATGCTGATGAGTTTAAGTTTCACATCCTCCAGCCGGGAATAAAAACCACCCGCCACTCTCTCTCTCTCTCTTTCTTTTTTCCATCATTCTGACAACAGCCTTTGAACTCATCTTTCTCCAGGTTGCATCAGCAAGATGTGAAACAGATAAATTAATTTTTGTTGGGACTGTCAAAAACTGTCACAGCATTCATCAGATGTGCACGTACATCATGCACGCCTTTCAGTGTCCTCTTAAGAGTTTGGAGTTTCCCAGGAGGCAAACTGGATGGCAGATAAAGAAAAACCAAAATACAGAAAATAATGTATCTGGAGGTTTTAAAAAAAATGTCTGCAGAATTTAACACATTCACACCAAAAGATCATCTTAATGTATGAGATTAAAACGGTTTTTAAAAAACTAACAGAGAAACATTTTACTGGAGTAGAGAAAACCAAACACCGCAGACCAATAAACTAATACGTAGAAATTATGAAGAAGACAATCGCATAAACACTGAAGTTTTACTTGCAGTCATGTAACATCCACATTTCACTGGTAATTTACAGAAAAGTAACGACAAGTGAACTCACCAGCTAATCATGCATTCAATACCAACTGGGAATTTACACTTCTAACTAGGGAAAAGAAAAAAGCTTTTGCAGCCACTCATTGTTTCTCTTGAAGAAAATGTATTTTTACTGGCCAGTGTTGTTTTACATCCAAGTTAGTGTAATTTTGGAACAGTTCAGCCACTGATCCAGCAGGAAGAATTTAAAAGCCGCGAACTCATATGCAAGCCACCTCCAGTCGCGCAAATACGTCACGTATCTTGCGTGAACAATTTACCTCTTTGGGCAATCCCAGTGATTCTACTGATCTCGATACTTTATGTTCCGTATAGAGGGTTTTCATATGACGTATCGGTCACGTCATTTTGTGTCCCGCGGCCATTCGGGATTACGATGCGGTGGCCGCTGTGATACGCTACGTGCATTTGGCGAACAATTGCAGAAGCGTTAACGTTGGTGTGAAGAAGGCTCACGGCACCATGGCGCTGAGAGAGATCCGCCACTACCAGAAATCCACTGCTCCCAGAATTTTATTTTATTTTATTCTGCAATAAAATTATAAAAGTATACATAAAAATACAGCTGAGGATAACACAAGAACGCTTCCAATACAGATGCTTATTTACATTGTGTTCCTCGAGCACCGAGCTGCTGATCCACAAGCTGCCCTTCTAGTGCCTGGTGAGAGAAATCGCTCAGGACTTCAAGACGACCTCCGATTTCAGAGCTCCGCTGTGATGCTCTGCAGGAGGCCGGCGAGGCTGACCTGGTCGGCAGCTTCCTAGTTCACAATATCGCAGTGTGACACTGTCGGCCAGTTCGTTAAATTCACTATCTGGTACAAGATACGGATCCACTGAACCAACTGCTACACATCTATCATGATAAATGGCTTTATCTCGATGATTTAAAGCATCGTAATAACCGTACAATCTCTCCATTTTTCTATCACGCGCCAGCCTCCTTGTAATCCAGAATGGAGACGGCACGTGTCCTGCAGCAAATCGGTCACGTGATTGAAAACCCTCTACGAGGTCTATTAGATAAAAAACCGACAGTTTTATTTTTTTTTAACTATATGGATTTGAATGACGTGCGATTACACCAATCATGCTTGAACCCTCGTGCGCATGCGTGAGTTTTTTCACACGTGTCGGTGACGTCATTTCCCTGTGGGCAGGCCTTGAGTGAGATATGGTCCCGCCCTCTCGGCTGAATTCCTTTGTTTCACACGCTGCTCGAGATGGCGCGCGTTTCTTTATCAAACTTTTTTCTGCACCTGTGAGGAATATCCGAGTGGACACTATTCGAGAAATTAAGCTGATTTTCGGTGGAAAGTTTAACGGCTGATGAGAGATTATGGGGTGTTTCTGTTGGTGTAAGGACTTCCCACAGAGCGGACGTCGCGCAGCGCTTCCAGGCGCCGTCGTCGGCCTGTTTCGACCTGAAAACATCCTAATTTAAGGCTTATTTCACCCACGACGTCGTGAGAGAACAGAGAAGATTCAGAAGAGGCAGGCATGAGGACTTTATGCGGACATTCCACTGTTTAAGGACATTTTTTAATGAAAGACGTGCGCGCAAATTCGCCGAGTCGTTTCCGTGACGACACGGCGAATCTGTGTGCGAATCTGTGTACAGGAAAAACACCTCCGTGTTGAAAACCATTTGTAAAATTCAGGCAGCTTTTGATGGCTTTCAACAAGTGAGTAACTGAGAAATTGTTTAACAGCTTGGGCATGTTCCAACTTGTCTGTTAAGGTTTCCAACGAAGATGTTTTTACTGTCGCGACCCCCCGCGGTCGGGTCCGGCCCGACATGCGACTCTGCCCGCACGTTCTTTCATTACAAAATGTCCGTTAACAATGGAATGTCCGAATAAACTCCTCATGCCGACTTCTCTGTTCTCTGACGACTTGCTGGGTCAACAGAGCCTGAAATGTGGAAGTTTTCAACTTGAAATGGCGAGATGCTGCCGCCTCGAAGCGCAGATCGCCATCAGGCACCGTGGGCCGTCCTTACGGCGACACTACCAGACCAAAATCTCTCATCAGCCGTTAAAATTTTTACCGAAAACCAGCTGAATTTATCGAATGGTGTCCACTCAGTTGTGCCTTACAGTTTTGAAAAATTTTTTATCAAACAAAGCAGCAGTCTCTGAGCTATTCCTAAACAATGAAAAAATCGACGAGAGGGTGGGCCACTCCTCACTCAAAGACTGCCCACAGGCAAATGACGTAACCGACAGGCGTGAAAAAACTCTCGCATGCCCACGAGGGTTCAAGCATGTCTGATGTAATCACACGTGATTCAAATCCATATGGTTTTTGAAAAAAATAATAAGGTCGGATACTTTTCTAATAGACCTCGTATACATCAAAAATGATCTGCAAACATGCTAACAGAGCCGGCTAACAGACAGTCTTTTACTGAAAGACAGATTAGACATATCAGACAAATTATCCCAAAATAAAAAATTATCCAGTGATATCTGTGGTTATTGTTAAAAAGTTTAAATAAATAAAAACATGATGGGGAAAAAGTCTGAATTCTTGATCTGAATACGATCTTACATCGATCTGCTTGCCTCTACTGGTGGTTGGCTCTCACTGCGGTATTGTATCACTTCCTGTTCCGGAGCACAGCGGTGTTTTTCTGTATCTGTTAGCTGTTTAATCTGCGCAGTTAGATTGATCTAGTTATCTAGATTACGATTTGTTTCCCAGTGTAATCTTTACGTGCCTTAACTAAAGCACTCCTTCTGCTGAATCACCTCTAAATTATTTACACATTATTCACTTTGCGTGTTTTTAGGAATCCGCTAGCTTAGCGTAGCTACTAGCTCTTAGCCGGTTTAGCATGGCGGCTTCTCCTGTCTCTCCCGCACTTTTCTGCTCTGGGTGTGAAATGTTTAGTTATTCCTCGGCCTCCTTTAGCAGTAACGGTACTTGTAATAAGTGTAGCTTATTCGTAGCTTTGGAGGCCAGGCTGGGCGAATTGGAGACTCGGCTCCGCACCGTGGAAAATTCTACAGCTAGCCAGGCCCCTGTAGTCGGTGTGGACCAAGGTAGCTTAGCCGCCGTTAGTTACCCCCTGGCAGATCCCGAGCAGCCGGGAAAGCAGGCCGACTGGGTGACTGTGAGGAGGAAGCGTAGCCCTAAACAGAAGCCCCATGTACACCGCCAACCCGTTCACATCTCTAACCGTTTTTTCCCCACTCGACGACACACCCGCCGAGGATCAAACTCTGGTTATTGGTGACTCTGTTTTGAGAAATGTGAAGTTAGCGACACCAGCAACCATAGTCAATTGTCTTCCGGGGGCCAGAGCAGGCGACATTGAAGGAAATTTGAAACTGCTGGCTAAGGCTAAGCGTAAATTTGGTAAGATTGTAATTCACGTCGGCAGTAATGACACCCGGTTACGCCAATCGGAGGTCACTAAAATTAACATTAAATCGGTGTGTAACTTTGCAAAAACAATGTCGGACTCTGTAGTTTTCTCTGGGCCCCTCCCCAATTGGACCGGGAGTGACATGTTTAGCCGCATGTTCTCCTTGAATTGCTGGCTGTCTGAGTGGTGTCCAAAAAATGAGGTGGGCTTCATAGATAATTGGCAAAGCTTCTGGGGAAAACCTGGTCTTGTTAGGAGAGACGGCATCCATCCCACTTTGGATGGAGCAGCTCTCATTTCTAGAAATCTGCCTTAATTTTCTTAAATCCTCCAAACCGTGACTATCCAGGGTTGGGACCAGGAAGCAGAGTTGTAGTCTTACACACCTCTCTGCAGCTTCTCTCCCCCTGCCATCCCCTCATTACCCCATCCCCGTAGAGACGGTGCCTGCTCCCAGACCACCAATAACCAGCAAAAATCTATTTAAGCATAAAAATTCAAAAACAAAAAATAATATAGCACCTTCAACTGCACCACAGACTAAAACAGTTAAATGTGGTCTATTAAACATTAGGTCTCTCTCTTCTAAGTCCCTGTTGGTAAATGATATAATAATTGATCAACATATTGATTTATTCTGCCTAACAGAAACCTGGTTACAGCAGGATGAATATGTTAGTTTAAATGAGTCAACACCCCCGAGTCACACTAACTGTCAGAATGCTCGTAGCACGGGCCGGGGCGGAGGATTAGCAGCAATCTTCCATTCCAGCTTATTAATTAATCAAAAACCCAGACAGAGCTTTAATTCATTTGAAAGCTTGTCTCTTAGTCTTGTCCATCCAAATTGGAAGTCCCAAAAACCAGTTTTATTTGTTATTATCTATCGTCCACCTGGTCGTTACTGTGAGTTTCTCTGTGAATTTTCAGACCTTTTGTCTGACTTAGTGCTTAGCTCAGATAAGATAATTATAGTGGGCGATTTTAACATCCACACAGATGCTGAGAATGACAGCCTCAACACTGCATTTAATCTATTATTAGACTCTATTGGCTTTGCTCAAAAAGTAAATGAGTCCACCCACCACTTTAATCATATCTTAGATCTTGTTCTGACTTATGGAATGGAAATAGAAGACTTAACAGTATTCCCTGAAAACTCCCTTCTGTCTGATCATTTCTTAATAACATTTACATTTACTCTGATGGACTACCCAGCAGTGGGGAATAAGTTTCATTACACTAGAAGTCTTTCAGAAAGCGCTGTAACTAGGTTTAAGGATATGATTCCTTCTTTATGTTCTCTAATGCCATATACCAACACAGTGCAGAGTAGCTACCTAAACTCTGTAAGGGAGATAGAGTATCTCGTCAATAGTTTTACATCCTCATTGAAGACAACTTTGGATGCTGTAGCTCCTCTGAAAAAGAGAGCTTTAAATCAGAAGTGTCTGACTCCGTGGTATAACTCACAAACTCGTAGCTTAAAGCAGATAACCCGTAAGTTGGAGGGGAAATGGCGTCTCACTAATTTAGAAGATCTTCACTTAGCCTGGAAAAAGAGTCTGTTGCTCTATAAAAAAGCCCTCCGTAAAGCTAGGACATCTTTCTACTCATCAGTAATTGAAGAAAATAAGAACAACCCCAGGTTTCTTTTCAGCACTGTAGCCAGGCTGACAAAGAGTCAGAGCTCTATTGAGCTGAGTATTCCATTAACTTTAACTAGTAATGACTTCATGACTTTCTTTGCTAACAAAATTTTAACTATTAGAGAAAAAATTACTCATAACCATCCCAAAGACATATCGTTATCTTTGGCTGCTTTCAGTGATGCCGGTATTTGGTTAGACTCTTTCTCTCCGATTGTTCTGTCTGAGTTATTTTCATTAGTTACTTCATCCAAACCATCAACATGTTTATTAGACCCCATTCCTACCAGGCTGCTCAAGGAAGCCCTACCATTATTTAATGCTTCGATCTTAAATATGATCAATCTATCTTTGTTAGTTGGCTATGTACCACAGGCTTTTAAGGTGGCAGTAATTAAACCATTACTTAAAAAGCCATCACTTGACCCAGCTATCTTAACTAATTATAGGCCAATCTCCAACCTTCCTTTTCTCTCAAAAATTCTTGAAAGGGTAGTTGTAAAACAGCTAACTGATCATCTGCAGAGGAATGGTCTATTTGAAGAGTTTCAGTCAGGTTTTAGAATTCATCATAGTACAGAAACAGCATTAGTGAAGGTTACAAATGATCTTCTTATGGCCTCAGACAGTGGACTCATCTCTGTGCTTGTTCTGTTAGACCTCAGTGCTGCTTTTGATACTGTTGACCATAAAATTTTATTACAGAGATTAGAGCATGCCATAGGTATTAAAGGCACTGCGCTGCGGTGGTTTGAATCATATTTGTCTAATAGATTACAATTTGTTCATGTAAATGGGGAATCTTCTTCACAGACTAAAGTTAATTATGGAGTTCCACAAGGTTCTGTGCTAGGACCAATTTTATTCACTTTATACATGCTTCCTTTAGGCAGTATTATTAGACGGTATTGCTTAAATTTTCATTGTTACGCAGATGATACCCAGCTTTATCTATCCATGAAGCCAGAGGACACACACCAATTAGCTAAACTGCAGGATTGTCTTACAGACATAAAGACATGGATGACCTCTAATTTCCTGCTTTTAAACTCAGATAAAACTGAAGTTATTGTACTTGGCCCCACAAATTTTAGAAACATGGTGTCTAACCAGATCCTTACTCTGGATGGCATTACCCTGACCTCTAGTAATACTGTGAGAAATCTTGGAGTCATTTTTGATCAGGATATGTCATTCAAAGCGCATATTAAACAAATATGTAGGACTGCTTTTTTGCATTTATGCAATATCTCTAAAATCAGAAAGGTCTTGTCTCAGAGTGATGCTGTAAAACTAATTCATGCATTTATTTCCTCTAGGCTGGACTATTGTAATTCATTATTATCAGGTTGTCCTAAAAGTTCCCTAAAAAGCCTTCAGTTAATTCAAAATGCTGCAGCTAGAGTACTGACGGGGACTAGAAGGAGAGAGCATATCTCACCCATATTGGCCTCTCTTCATTGGCTTCCTGTTAATTCTAGAATAGAATTTAAAATTCTTCTTCTTACTTATAAGGTTTTGAATAATCAGGTCCCATCTTATCTTAGGGACCTCGTAGTACCATATCACCCCAATAGAGCGCTTCGCTCTCAGACTGCAGGCTTACTTGTAGTTCCTAGGGTTTGTAAGAGTAGAATGGGAGGCAGAGCCTTCAGCTTTCAGGCTCCTCTCCTGTGGAACCAGCTCCCAATTCAGATCAGGGAGACAGACACCCTCTCTACTTTTAAGATTAGGCTTAAAACTTTACTTTTTGCTAAAGCTTATAGTTAGGGCTGGATCAGGTGACCTTGAACCATCCCTTAGTTATGCTGCTATAGACGTAGACTGCTGGGGGGTTCCCATGATGCACTGTTTCTTTCTCTTTTTGCTCTGTATGCACCACTCTGCATTTAATCATTAGTGATCGATCTCTGCTCCCCTCCACAGCATGTCTTTTTCCTGGTTCTCTCCCTCAGCCCCAACCAGTCCCAGCAGAAGACTGCCCCTCCCTGAGCCTGGTTCTGCTGGAGGTTTCTTCCTGTTAAAAGGGAGTTTTTCCTTCCCACTGTAGCCAAGTGCTTGCTCACAGGGGGTCGTTTTGACCGTTGGGGTTTTACATAATTATTGTATGGCCTTGCCTTACAATATAAAGCGCCTTGGGGCAACTGTTTGTTGTGATTTGGCGCTATATAAAAAAATTGATTGATTGATTGATTGATTGATCAGAGCTGCCGCGGTTTTCACTTTCAGAGATGTTTTATTCATGGCATGCGGCCTCTGTTGCCATGGCGGCATGGCAGTCATGGCGTCTTGACAGCGGTGAAGCCAGACGGGATCTGTGGAAGTCTCATTTTGTCCGGTCCTGATAAGGTTCAGTAAAAAGGTTTAAGTGGCAGCGACAGGTGTCGGCTTCCAGACTTCACATCAGTCTGCTGTTAATTTTTCTGCTCTTATCTCTCGCTTCCTATTTGTCGCTCTGTCGCCGTTTCAGGCTCGTCTGTCATTCATTTAGAGGGTCTAAGGGTTGGTTTGTTTGTTTTTTCTGACTGTTGTGGCCCGAGGCGGTGATGTCGATTTCACAGTGGAAAAATAAAGATACGTATATACAACAGCAACAACAGCAGCAATAACAACAACAGCAACAGCAGAAACATCAGCAAGAGTAGCAACAGCAGCAGTAGCAGAAACATCAACAGCAACAACACCAGCAAGACTAACATCAATAGCAACATTTCAATTCCATTTTTCAATTTATTTTCATTTATATAGCGCCAAATCACAACAGACTTGCCTCAAGGCGCTTCACACAAGTAAAGTTTAGCCTTACTAACCCCCAGAGCAACATTGGTAAGGAAAAACTCCCTTTGAGGAAGAAACCTCAAGCAGACCAGAATCAAAGGGGTGACCCTCTGCTTGGGCCATGCTACAGACATAAATTACAAAACAATTCACAGAACAATTTATGAAACGAATATACAGGAAATGCATTTGGTGCACAGGACAGGAGGGTCGCCAGCACAAATACAATTCCCATCTCTGGATGGAGCTGAACCTTAAACAGAGAGAAAAAAAAAACAGAATCAGGCATCATAAAGACAAGAAATACTGTATAATTTGCCAGCATTAACCAACAAGAAAAACAGAAGAAATACTAAGGTGATCGCCAACTAGTAGCCCTAAGCTTCACTAAAAGACCCAGAATTTAGGTAAAGTTGAGGCCACGGCCCGCTCAGTTTCCTAATAACAGGAATTAAAAGAGTAAAAAGCGTGAAACAAAACTGTACCAGTATGCTAGCCATATGAAAGGGAAAATAAGTGCGTCTTAAGTCTGGACTTGAAAGTCTCCACAGAATCTGACTGTTTTATTGACGCAGGGAGATCATTCCACAGAACAGGGGCATGATAAGAGAAAGCTCTATGACCTGCAGAATTCTTATTCACCTTAGGGCACAAAGTAGTCCTCCACCCTGAGAACGCAAAGCCCAGGGCCGGTACGTAAGTTTTAATTAGGTCAGCTAGGTAGGCAGGTGCCAGTCCGTGAACAATTTTATAGACTAGTAGCAGAACCTTAAAATCTGATCTCTCTGAGACAGGTAGCCAGTGAAGGGATGCCAAAATGGGTGTAATGTGGTCAAAGTTTCTGCTTCGTGTCAAAAGTCTGGCTGCAGCATTTTGAACCAATTGGAGAGCCCTAATGCTAGTAAACCAGAAAATAGAACATTGCAGTAGTCCAATCTAGAAGAGATAAATGCATGGATCAGGGTCTCAGCATCAGCCATAGACAGGATGGGACGAATCTTCGCTATATTTCGCAGGTGGAAGGTTAAAGTGGAGGTTAAAAAACAATGTAGGATCAAAAATGACCCCAAGGTTCCTCACTTTGTCAGTGTGATGTATGACATATGAGCCTAAGATGAACATTAACTGGTCAAATTCATGCCAATGTCTCACTGGACCAAGACCCAACATTTCAGTCTTATCAGAGTTTAAAAGTAGGAAGTTTCTAGACATCCAACTTCTCACTGATGCAAGGCAATCTTCTAAGGATTTTATGTGAACAAGATTACCAGCAGTTATCGGCATGTAAAATGGAGTATCATCAGCATAGCAGTGAAAGGTAATCCCAAAACACCGCAATATGTGCCTAAGGGGTGCTTTATATAGGGAGAAAAGCAGGGGGCCTAAGACGGACTGCTGTAGAACCCCAAATTTCATGTCACTGAAGTTAGGGGTAGTGTTACTGTACAAAACACAGTGAGAATGACTGGTCAAGTATGACGTCAGCCATGCAAGGGCATTCCCAGTAATCCCAAAGTGATTTTCCAGCCTATCAAGTAGAATATGATGATCCACAGTATCAAATGCAGCACTAAGATCTAACAGCACCAGAACTGTAGTGGTGTCCAAATCCATTGTAAGCAGAAGATCATTCACCACTTTAGTGAGAGCCATCTCTGTGGAATGATATTTTCTAAAAGCAGACTGCAGTGGCTCAAAGAGATTATTCTCAGTGAGATAGTCCACGAGCTGCCATGACCACACTTTTTCCAGAAATTTAGGGCAAAATTATAGATTTGATATCAGCCGATAGTTTTTCACTACACTAGGGTCAAGATTAGGTTTCTTAAGTAATGGTTTAATCACTGCAGATTTGAAACATTTAGGAACAGATCCAGAAATTAAAGAAAGATTAATCATTTCCAGCACAGTCGGCCCAAGAGTGGGCCACAGGTCCTTAAACAGTTTTGTTTGTATAGGATCAAATAAACAGGTTGTGCTTTTTGTTGACGTTACGAGTTTCATCAACATGCCTAGAGAGATACTATCAAATTCTGTAAATCTAGGCAATACCTCGGTAATGGCGCCAACCTCAATAGCAGGGTGTAGTGCCTGGGTTAAGGCATGTTGGGATATTTTCTTCTCAAAGTAATCCAGGAAATCTTGTGCTGTAAAAAGACAGCGACCTACAGGTGGTTGTCCATGAATAAGTGTTGCCACCGTGTTGAACAAGAACTTTGAGTTACGCTTGTTTTTGTTGATCAAATCAGAGTAATAGGTCTGCTTTGTAGCCAATAATACATGCTTATAGTCTAAGATAGCATCATGCCACGTAAGGTGGAATACTTCTAATTTTGAACGACACCATTTCCATTCTAGACCTCCTGCCTTATGCTTGAGGTCACGCAGGTAATCATTGAACTAAGGTGACTGTGATTTGGGGGAGCGCGGTTTTAACACAGGTGGCGCAATCATGTTGAGTGTAGTTTTGAGCACTGAGTTTAAACAATCCACAAGTTTGTCAACTGATTGGGTATTTGCCAAATGTGAAGCTAAGCAGTCTAGCTTCAAGTTCAGTCTTAGTTGAGGAGTTGATGCATCACCGTAGTGATATATAAGATTGTTGTTCCACTAAACACAGCAGCAAAATTAATTAAATTTAATAAGTGAGTGATAAGAGACCAGTGAAGTAAGAGGCATGATGTCAGTATTCATGACAGCAATACCACATGCGAGAACCAGATCCAGGGTATTTCCACTAATGTGCGTCGAGTCCTGAATGCATTGCCGAAATCCTAATGCATCCACAATTTCCATAAATGGTTTGCAGAGGGGATCAGAAGGCTTATTTATGTGAACGTTAAAGTCAACAATGATCAGAATGTTATCTGCACTAGTTGACAAGTTAGAGATGAACGTACCATATTCATCTTAGAATTCAAAATATGGGCCAGGAGGCTTATATACAGTGACAAAGTAATACGGCTAATTTTTATACTTCTGACCTTGGCAATGCGTAATATCCTGAGCAGAGCCGAGAATCAGATGCTCAAACGAGTTATATTTGTGACCCCTAACAGCTAATAAGCTAAACCTAGATTTATAAATAAGAGCAACACCCCCGCCTTGCTTCGCATCATGAGTTACGTAACTAAATGTATATGCTGGTGGGCAGGCCTCATTTAAGGGGAGGGCAGCTGTAGTTTTAAGCCAGGTTTCACATAACCCAATCATATCTAAGTGATGATCAATAATTAGATCATTAATCAACAATGATTTTGAGGACAGTGATTTTATGTTAATGAGACCCAGTCTAAGGACCTCAGTGGGGTTGACAGTTGAACTGTTTGGATTTAGAGGTGGTTCCAGAGTAGCATATATAAGATGCCGAGAAGTAGGTTTAGGTTTGAGACATTCCACGCGCGTTGTAGGTAGCAGACACGAAATCTTTGCTATTGCTGGAACAACCACTGGGCCATCCTCAATTTCAACATCATCCAGTGTAGTAATTGGGTATTAAGTTTGCAAAGCATGTCTCTCTATGATTTTTATGGACATGTCGACGGAAGCAGGCCACAGTCTCAACTTGTTGAATTTCCCTCTCTGGCAGATAAACTGCACTATAACCATAGCAGATTTTCTGCAAAAATTTCCCCGCTAAGCTAATGGATTCCACACCCACATTTGTCATAAACCTTGCAGGGTCTCTAATCACCTGCTCTGTGGTCTGCTGTAAATTCCTAATGTTACTCTCCCTGTAGAGCTCTATCTATGTTCACAGACAAGATGGCGGCGCCTTCCCCTGTAGGGTGGAGGCCGTTCAGCATCAGCAAGCCATGGCGGCCCCAGAACAAAGGCCAGTTATCAATAAAGCTAAAGCCTTGCTGTCTACAAAATTGCGCCAGCCACCTATGTAACGATGTCAGCCTGCTAAATGCCTCATCAGTACCCCAGGAGGGGAGGGGACCAGAGACTATAAATTGATGCCGACACATCTTTCTGACAAGGTCACAAGTCCTCTCTATGTCCATTTCAGCGACCGATGTGAATAACTATGTGACTATATCTCATGTCATGTTCCTTAGTCTGTTGTCCCTTCTGCAGCGTCAGCACCCTAAGATACATTTAACGTCAGCCGGCATCTGTAACCTGACTTTGCTTGTGATAGAATCCCCTATCACTAAAGTCCGGTGTTTCTCCCTGGAGACAGGAGCAGAAGTCACTTGTGAGCTCAGAGAATTCACATCAGGCAATTCCAAGGGGGAGAACTGATTCACAGTTCGCAGTGGCAAGTGTGATCAGGGTACCACAACCAGGCACCAAGCCCTACGGGGCTTCCTTCACCTAGCCACAGTCTGAGAGCCGTCCTCTGCAGCCGATGTTTCTAGGCTAATGCTAATGGGCTAGCTAGCCAGCCCAACACTAACCTCATCTGGAGCGCCCATAACATTTAACTCCACTGAGCTAAGAAGCTTCTCTAATTTACGGACACGGCTCTCTAAGAGAGCCACCCTATCTTCCAACATCATGTAGGATTTACGGAGGGTGTAAAGTAGGTAAAGTAGCGTACTTTGTGCACTAAGAAATTTAAGAGTATATCAGCAGCATTAACAGCAGCAATATCAACAGTAGCAACATCAAGAGCAGCAGCAGGAGCATCTACAGCAATAGTAGCAACAACAGGAGAAACATCAACAGCATCATTAACAACAGCAACAGCAGCAACAACAGCATCATTAACAGCAGCATCAACAGCAGCAACAACAGCTGCAGAAACATCAACAACAATAGCAGTAACAACAGCATCATTAACAAAAGTAACAGCAGCAGCAACAGCATCATTAATAGCAGCAACTTCAACAGCAACAGCAGCATTAACAGAAGCAGAAACATCAACAACAATAGCAGCAACAACAGCAGAAACCTCAGCAGCATCATTAACAACAGCAATAGCAGCAACAACAGCATCATTAACAGCAGCAGAAACAGCAATAGCAGCAACAACAGGAGAAACATCAACAGCAACAACAGCAGCATTAACAGCAACAACTGCAGCAGCATTAACAGCAGAAACATCAACAGCAACAACAGCATCATTAACAGCAGCATTAACAGCAGCAGAAACATCAACAGCAATAGCACCAAAACAGCATCATTAACAGCAGCAGAAACATCAACAGCAATAGCAACAGCAGCAACAGCATCATTAACAACAGCAGAAACATCAACAGCAATAGCAGCAACAACAGCATCATTAACAGCAGCAACAGCAATAGCAGAATTAACAGCAGCAGAAACATCAAGAGCAATAGCAGCAACAACAGCAGAAAAACCAACAGCATCATGAACAACAGCAACAGCAGCAACATCAAGCGCAACAGCAGCAGCAACAGCAGCATAAACAGACAACATCAGCATCAACAGCAGCGACATTAGCAGTAACATCATCAACAGCAACAGCAGCAACATCAGAATCAGCATCAACAGCATCAACATGAACAATATCAACATCAGCAACAGCAGCATCAACAGCCAACATCAGCATCAACTGAAACAACACCAGCAGTAGCAACATCAACATTCACAGCAGCAGCATTAACACCAGCAATATCAACAGCTGCAGTAGCAACATCGACAGCAACAGCAGCAACATCAACATCAGCATCAGCAGCTGCAACATCAATAGCAGCAACATCAAGAGCAACAGAAACATCAAAAGCAATACCAGCAACAACAACATCATTAACAGCAGCAAAATCAACAGCAGCATTAATAGCAGCAGAAACATCAACAACAATAGCAGCAACAACATCAGAAACATCAACAGCATCATTAACAACAGCAACAACTGCAGCATTAATACCAGCAACATCAACAGTAGGAACATTAACAGCAGCAACATCAACAGTAGCAGCATCAGCAGCAACAGCAGCATAAACAGCCAACATCAGCATCAGCAGTAGCAACATCAGCAGTAGCAACAGCAGCAATATCAGCAGTAGCAACATCAACAGCAGCAACAGCAGCAGCAACATCAGCATTAACAGCAGCAGTATCAACAGTAGCATCAACATCAGCATCAACAGCTGCAACATCAACAGCAGCAACATCAAGAGCAACAGCAGCAACACCAACAGAAACATCAAAAGCAATACCAGCAACAACAACATCAACAGCAGCATTAACAGCAGCAGAAACATCAACAGCAACAACAGCATCATTAACAACAGCAACAACTGCAGCATTAACACCAGCAACATCAACAGCAGGAGCATCAACAGCAGCAACAGCATTAACAGCAGCAACATCCACAGTAGCAGCATCAGCAGCAACAGCAGCATAAACAGCCAACATCAGCAGCAACATCAACAGCAGCAACATCAGCAGCAATAACAATCAATCAATCAATCAATCAACATTTATTTATAAAGCGCTTTACAGCACCGACTGGTGTCCGAAGTGCTTAACATTAAAAAACACAAATTTACAAAAATAAAACACACATAAAATAAAATTTTAAAACAACACATAAAAAAGAACATAAAAATAACAGAACATGTCACCTCCCCACTAAGTGTTAAAAGCCAGTTTAAATAAATAAGTCTTTAACTTAGATTTAAAAAGTGCTAGGTCAGGAATAGTACGTAACTCAAGAGGTAGCTCATTCCACAGTCTGGGGCCAGCTACCACGAAAGCATGATCACCCCAGCATTTATATCTTGACCTTGGAACATCTAAGTAAAGCTGGCCAGATGCCCTTAATGCCCTACTGTAGGTGCGCAAAGTTAAAATTTCAGACAAGTAGGGAGGTGCAAGGCCATAAATAGCTTTAAAAACAAACATTAAAATTTTTAAATCAATTCTAAAACGAACTGGAAGCCAGTGGAGTGAGTACAGGACGGGTGTAATATGCTCACGTCTAAAAGTGTTTGTTAAAAGACAATATCAACAGTAGCAGCAACAGCAACAGCAATATCAGCAGCTGCAACTGCAACATTGACAGCAACAGCAGCAACATCAACATCAGCATCAACAGCTGCAGCATCAACAGCAGCAACATCAGCATCAACAGCTGCAACATCAACAGCAGCAACATCAAGAGCAACAGCAGCAACAGCAACAGAGACATCAAAAGCAATACCAGCAACAACAAAATCATTAACAGCAGCAACATCAACAGCAGCAGAAACAGCAATAGCAGCAACAACAGCATCATTAACAACAGCAACAACTGCAGCATTAACACCAGCAACATCAACAGAAGGCACAACAAGAGCAGCAACAGCATTAACAGCAGCAACATCAGCAGCAGCAGCAGCATAAACAGCCAACATCAGCAGCAACAGCAGCAACATCAGCAGTAGCAACAGCAGCAACATCATCAGCAGCAATATCAGCAACAGCAGCATCAACAGCCAACATCAGCATCAACAGCAGCAACACCAGCATTAACAACAGCAATATCAACAGCAGCAGCAACAGCAACAACATTAACAACAACAGCAATATCAACGCTGCAGGAGCAACATCGGCAGCAACAACATCAACAGTAGCAACATCAAGAGCAACAGCAGCAACATCAACAGCAGCATCAACATCAACAGCAGCAACATCAGACTCAGACTCAGACTCACTTTTATTGTCACTCGACCCTTACAGGCAGAACGAAATGCAGTTTCTCCAGGTCTTGGTGTAGTTAACTGGGACATTTTTTTAACCATCCTATTGTATAAACTTTTGCAATGTGCAATGTGCAATATGCGCACCCCTGTGGCCATAGAATATATATACAAGGCACAGGGTCGGCAGCAGCAGCAGCGTTAGCGTATTAAGAAGGTGACAATGTGCATGTAGTGCAATGTTCACAATTTGGTGGTGGATGTTGAACTGTTTAACAGTCTGACAGCATTTGATTTTTCAGTCTGGACGTTTTTGCCCGGATGCTGCACAGCCTCCTTCCAGAGGGAAGGGGTGTGAACAGACTGTGCGCAGGGTGGGTGGAGTCTTGGAGGATGCAGGTGGCTTTGTCTCTACATCTGGAGATGTAGATGTCCCCAATGGGTGGTAAGCTGCATCCGATGGTCCTCTGTGCAGACTTCACCACCCATCAGCATCAGCATTAACATCAGCATCAGCAACAGCAGCAACATCAAGAGCAACAGCAGCAACATCAGCAGTAGCAAGATGAACATCAGCATTAACAGCAGCAATATCAACAGTGGTAGCTACAGCAACAACATTAACAGTATCAGCAACATCAACAGTTGCAACATCAGACAGACACACAGACAGAGACAGAAATATAGTGATGCGTCTTGGTAAGATGTTAAACTTCATTGAACAAATCAACAGACACTCTTGAACCTGAAACAAACCGTTTGATACCGACTACAAACGGCCGTGCTAACAGCTAACTGCGTCACGCAATCTAGTTTTATGAAGAACAGACTTTCAACACACACTTTACAACGGAGACTATTTTTCTATCAATTCATCTATCCATTATTTTTACAGATTAGTCAATTAATCTCAACAGTTATTTTCCTACCAACAAAAAATTTGCAGTATAATTTGCAATACTTCAAAAAGATCCCAACTCCACAGAAAACTGCTCCTGGAAACATGACCGACTCTGGATTATCTTGAGATATTTGTCGGCTTTGACAGATTTATCAGTTCTGATTCCACTAACCAATATTTTGACTGAAAGAAGTTACCGTCACGATTTGTAAAGTAGCCTGATAATGGCGACAGCCAACGCTAGCTAATGAAACCACTGAATTTACAAGTGAAGGTGAACAGAGGGGCCCACCGGGGGGTTTCTCTGCCTGCACAAGCACCCCCCTGCAAGCTTGAGCGCATTTAAAATAATCCGTCATTTTTTTCATTGGAAGCTTTTTTCACAAGTGTCTTCAACAGCCAAGTCAGGTTCTGCTGCAGCCGCCATGACATTTTACAAAAGGGAGCTCAGCCACCCAACGAGCGCAGCCAGAATCGAAGTGCGTCGGGTGCACAGCACTCACAGTGTGGCGCTGAGGACATCCGTTTGAACTGAAGTGAAATGGGACTCATAAACTGTGGAGGAGCTCCGGCTCATCTAAAGAGGTTCAGTCTCCACACACAGTAAAACCACATGAGGCTGCAGACCAATGTGGCATCAAGGAGTCAGGACAGAGGAAGACATTTTTTTATTTTTTTTTTTTTGTGCGCTGTTACGTTGCTCCTCAGTAATCAAGCGTTTAATGAGGTTTATTTGTAAATAATGAGGGAGTGTTGCAGCTTCCAGCAGCAGCTGACAGCCGATGGGAACCATAGCGCTGAGGTCACCCAGACGTTAGCGCCAACAAACCAGCTCCTGACCTTTAAAAGTATGTTAAATTAGCAAAGGTGTCCTGCTCATAAAGCCTTGAGGTAAGCACGAAAAGATGGACTGTGCTGCCATTAAAGGAGGGACAGAGGGGAGGGGGCGGAGCTTTATTTAGCAGGTGCAGTTTATTACCCGCCATCAGATCCCCTCCAAACAGGAACTGCTGACGTTGCTGAAACACGAAGAGACCCAAATAAGCTCAATCAACACGTGCAATAATATTTCATATCCTTGTTTTCGTCTGCACTTCCAGGACAGGAGCCCATTTTTCAAATCCTTCTCTCGTCACCACGGCGACCTCCTCAGGGTCACCTGGAACCCCACTGACAGGGAAGGACAAGCTGCTCGGTGCCTTTGGAAAACCGGGGCATGTGGTCCTCTCCCTCCGGCTGTCTGACCGACACACAGATATCAACCTTCACGTCCTTCCTCCTTCAGGATCCTTCCACATCTACACGTCTCCAAAGACCAAGTAATGAGGAAGTCAGGGAAGGATACAAGTGAGGAAACAAGGTCACAGTTCAGGAAAATAGTGAAAAAAATTAAAATGGGAGGCAAAAAAGCTGATCAAGGGAAAAGTACAAGGAATTATGGAAGGAAAGTAAAAATGAAGTAAAAAAAGGAAACAGAAAGGGACTGAGAAAAATTAAGTTGGGAAAAGATATAAAAACAGAACACAAGAAAAAGACTCCTGGAAAAAGAAAAAACATGTGAAGGGAGTGAAAAAAATACAAGGTGGCAATATGAACAGGGCAAAAAGAGAGAGAGAAGTGAGGGAACATAATGAGAAGTAAGGAGGTAAGGAAAGAAGCAAATAATGAATCAGGGAAGTCAAACAGGAAGCAAAGGAAAGGAGACAGCAGGGAAGGAAATAGTTAAGGATGGAAAGAGGAAAGCAGACAAGGAAGTGTGAATGTTAGGAAGTAAGGGAGGGAATGAGAAATTATCAGAAGAAGAAATGAAATGAAAAGGCTTCTTAAGGTCACTATGCAGAACACAGACACGTCGTGACAATGGGGCCAGTAGAACTGAAGCACGTTTACACACAAGCAAAATGTGGCATAACCAACTACGACCTATTGACCTACAGACAGACTGAAGACTTACTGACAGACAGACCAACAGACTGACCTACTGACTGACAAACAGACTGACAGCCAATTGATCAGTCGGTGCCTGTTTTTGTTCTGTACATATCCATGTGTTCCTTGTGAGTTTTTGTGTGTGCTCAAAACTTTGAGGGAACATCAGGTGGAGATCTTTCCCACTTGCTGCACGTTTGTTTACCATTCTGTCTTGTACTTGTTGGTTACGATACGAATGCGTTCATATCCTGTAGTTGTCTGATGTAGAGGTGGGCGATACCGGGAATTTTGGTATTGATCCGATACCAAGTAAATACAGGTCCAGTATCACTGATATTGATACCAATACTGATACTTTTTCATATTTAAGCTTCATAGACCCAAAGGATCCAAAAGACCTAGGATAAAATTTCACCAAGCATTGTATGTGACAACAAAATATTGTATTATCACAATCAACATTTTTGTTTAAAAAAAATCACTCAACACAACTTAAAACAAAATCTCCTGAGGTAGAGAGCTGACAAACCACAATACAAGGGTGCGCTGCTCTGTGTTGTGTGACACAGTGCAGCGCTACTCTTACAGACAGAGAGTAGACTTTGATGAATCTGCATGCGCAGCAGTCAGTGCGTGCGGGAGAGCAAAAAAGCTTGAGTATCGACCTTTTTACACGAGGATCGTTCAATATCAATACCAGGGTTGGTATCGATATTATCAATATTAGGATCAATCCGCCCACCTCTAGTCTGATGCTTCAAACTGGGCTTCTGAATGGCCAAAGCTCTGACAAGGGGTGTGAATTCAGCAACAAATTATTGATGCAAATTATTGGTTGAAATAAAAGGATTAATAAGTGGAATAGTTTTGACTGTGTTGAACGCTTGGTCTCCAAAGTAAAGGTCAAACAAGGTCGGCGTCCATTGGATTCTATGACGAATGACATATGTTACCCTCTAACATGATACAGTTGTATGCAAAAGTTTTGGCATCCATGATAATTTTCAGGATTTTCCTTTATAAATCATTGGTTGTCTGGATCAACAATTTCAGTTAAATATATCATATAGCAGACGAACACAGTGATATTTGAGAAGTGAAATGAAGTTTATAGGATTTCCTCTTCATTCATGAAGAGGAACAAGTACAATGTTCTGGAATGACCATCTCAGTCCCCAGACCTGGATATTATTGAAAATCTGTGGTGTGATTTTAAGTGGGCTGTCCATGCTCGGAAACCAACAAACCTGAGATGTTTTTGTAAAGAAGAATAATCCAAAAGACCTTCAACCAGAATCCAGACTCTCATTGGAAGCTCATTGACCCTTGACCTCCTTACACAGGTGAATCCTGTGTAAGGAGGTGAATGCTGTGTGTTTAGAGGCTGTTATTTCTGCAAAAGGAGAATCTACTAAATATTGATGTATTTTTTCTGTTAGGGTGCCCAAATTTATGCACCTGCCTAATATTGTTTAAAGAATTATTGCACATTTTCTGTAAATCCTATAAACTTCATTTCACTTCTCAAATATCACTGTGTTTGTCTGCTATATGATATATTTAACTGGAATTGCTGATCCAAACAACCAATGATTTATAAAGGAAAATCATGGAAATCATCAGGGCTGCCCAAACTTTTACATACAACTGTAACTAAGCATGACAGATGGTGCAAATTATTCCTTATTAAAATGCTATTAACTCAACCAATAATTTGCATAATTTTTTTTTTTACCAAAACTGGAGCAACTTTAACTTTTGACCCCTGTACAAACTGAAACTGACCTTAATGTCACAATCTTTGCTGTTTTTACCCCATAACTCCATGGAATTCAGTCATAGATCATCCAAACTATACCTTTTTGGCATTGTTATGATCAGACAAATAATGTGGTATAGTTTTCAACATGATTGGAGCATTTTTAAATTTTGACCACTGTGTAATTCTTCACTGACCCCTGTAGCTCATTACAGCCGCTCCTCCCACCGGCTGTCCCACCTCTGCTGCTGCTAATGGCTCCAGCTCTGCTCCACCTAATGGCTGTTCCATCTCTCCTGCTGCTTATGAATGTTATTTCATGGTGGAGGAGATGCGTGATGAGCTAAGGAGACTTTGCCTGGGGAAGTCTGCTGGTCCTGATGGTGTAGCTCCAAGACTCCTGAAGGGCTGTGCAACCAAGTTGGCAGTTCCTCTACATACCATCTTCAACCGGAGTCTTCTAAGTGGACATGTCCCTGCCTTGTGGAAAACATCATGCCTTGTACCAGTGCCCAAGGTGCCAAGGCCTGCAGGGATGAAGGACTACAGACCAGTAGCCCTTATGTCTGTGATAATGAAGACTCTGGAGAGGCTACTACTCCGACTGCTCAGACCCCAGGTGGAGCGGGCTTTGACCCACTGCAGTTCGCCTACCAGGAGAATACTGGGGTGGATGATGCGGTCCTCTTTCTGCTGCACCGGTCCCTGTCATTTTTAGAGGGGTCAGGAGGCTATGTGAGGTTGATGTTTTTCGATTTCTCGAGTGCCTTCCATACAATCCAGCCTAAACTACTAATGGCAAAACTGGAGAGTATTGGATTGGATCCCCTATTCACCACCTGGATCTACAACTATCTCACTGGGAGGTCATAGTATGTCAGATTGGGGGGCAGCATGTCGGACACTTTTGTGAGCAACATTGGGGCACCGCAGGGGACAGTACTGTCTCCCTTCCTTTTTACACTGTATACTGCCGACTTCACATATCATTCTGCGGCATGCCACATTCAGAAATACTCTGATGACACGGCTGTTGTGGCATGTATGAAGGGAGGGGATGAGAGGGAGTACAGAGGAGTCATTTCCTCATTTACAGACTGGAGCAGGAGCAATGGTCTGATCATAAACGCCACCAAGACCAAGGAGATGATTACTGACTTCAGCAGAAGACCCTTCCACACACCAATCACCATTGACGGTGAGGTGATAGAGATTGTCCGGTCCTACAAATTTTTGGGAGTCCATCTGGACAACAAGCTGGACTGGTCCATACATGCAAGCTCCTTGTATAAGAAAGGACAGAGGAGACTCTACTTCCTGAGGAGGCTCACATCATTTAATGTCAGCAGTTAAATGTACACTTTTTATCAATCTTTCGTAGCCAGTGCTCTGTTTTTGGGGTTGTGGGGGGGGTATGACCCTGAGAGACAGTAATCGGCTGGATAAGCTGATAAGGAAGTGTGGGTCAGTGATGGAGAGGAGGGCAGACTCTGTGCTGAGAGGAGAATGAGGACTCTAATGCAGGGCATCCTGTGTAACACCAGGCATCCCTTACAGTTTGTCTGCTCAGAGGAGCAACCGCAGCAACCTGCGGTGAAGAACCGAACGATATAAGAGTTCTTTTGTCCCCTCCGCTATAAGACTTTATAACAGCTCGGGCTGAACATGTGTGCTTTATTTGCTTACTATCGCTAGGAATTTTTTATTTAACTATGTATGTATTTTTTATGTGTTTTGTATGTGTTGTATGTGTCTATGCGTGAATGTGTTGCTGCTGGACAGCTGAATTTCTCCTTCGGGGGATCAATAAAATATTTATCTATCAATCTATCTATCTATTAGAGGTCAGCTCCAGAATGGCTCCATATCTGAAAATAAACTTTACTTAATTGAGAATATGTGTGCCAAATTCCTTGCTTTTATCACAAAATGAATGATTTTTATGGAAATTTTAGCTAAGCTGCACTATTACTAGGAAAACTGTTGTGCTGAATGCGGTTCTTCGTGTTGAAATGTGACATCATCCATCCATCAGAGCCCCAAATCCACCACAGACTTGACAGATTAAGCAGTATTTGTCACCAGATTATTTCAGTCCATAACTAATGAGCTTGCTCAACCCGTTATCATGTGACTGCACCTTTGTGTCGTGTGCATCGCCCTTGAAAGAACACTTTTACCCTCTAAGAACTTTAAGTAAATCGCTCAGTTTGGAGCTTAGTATCACAGCGGCGGGACAGGGCAGGAAAGAGGGGCGGGACTTCTCAGCAGCGGGCTTGGGCTACGTTATCACAGGTTTGAATGTTCAGGTGAAGCTGTAGACTCTCTAACTGGCCTTCCGCAGTTCTTTAAATGCACTTTGTTTAACCACAAAGTTGATTTGTCGCTTTCTCTTTTATCCATCTGTTAGCACTCACCTCCAGCAATTCCCAAAACTTCCCCCGGTTCTCTTCATCACATCACTCAGCTCACTTTTCTGCTTTCTTCTCCACACTCCTGTTTTATTTTAATTTTTCTGTGATTGAATTTTGTTTTTGCAAAGCACTAGAGGCAAAGGAATTTCCAACATGAGCGTGCACAAAGGCAGCCATTGTTGCTTCTCTAATTGGAATGTTAAGTACAAGCGGGCAGAGCGGCTTTTATCTTGGGGATTTACAACTCCGTCACAACCAGCAGGAATATGGAAGCTGAAAGGAAGCAGCATCTATTTTAATTTTGTGATCCCTGCTGGGATGCTTTCATCTTTCCGTGCGCTTCAAGTAACAGGAGGAAGAAGCAGAATCAAAGCCGGTGATTAGAATGAAACATTTGCAGAGGTTTGGGGACAAAATGCAACACAACAAAAGTGGAGGTTCAAAAAGTTATGTTTGCTGCCAGAGCTGTGGCCTCAGGCAGCACAATAATCTGCTTTGTTGACAAAAACACGTCTTCTTATGCCTGGTTCACACGCCAAGATTTTAAAATTGTCTGTAGGTTTCCAAAACCTGAGAGACCACACACATGGAGATAAAAAAAATCATAGATAGGTTTGGTGGTACAGTGTGTGCAGTGTGCAGCCACACGATAAAGACGACACACCACACACCAACAGATTTCACACACGAACATTCCCAGGTCAGACAGGAAATCTCACAAAATCTCTTGAGATTAAACGTGACTTCAGAGTAAACAAATGGAGATCGTTTGTGGACCAACAACAGAGGAAAAAAAACGATACAAAAGAAAAGGAGTGGAGACAGCATGACCACCGGACTTTCTGGTGCGCCATAACAACCGTTTTGATTTTGGATTCCGCTCCATGCTTCAGTCACCTCACTTTCTGATTGGCTACATGTCACATTTAGCAGGGTGTGTGCTTGTGTGTGGTCAGAGGACACAACACACACTGGGATATCGGGCTGAGACAATCCAACACGTTGAATAGCCCCGATTTTCGGTCTGAGCGCTCCTGAAGTCCTTCCAGGGAAATTGGAGTGGTCTTAACACACCACACATGGCAGGAATATCTGATAAGATTATCTTTAGCATCATCACGATACTTGGGGTGTCCTTAAGATTGTCGGAAGGGGAAGATCAGGTCCGAAATCAAGGTGTTTTCCTCTGCAGGCCTCCCATCCTGGACACCAGCATGGACTCCCAAAATTTCCTGTATAATTTCTTGTATTGTTAGTTGTGTCAGTAGCATGGCCCAAGCAGTTTGAGTCTGGTCTGCTTGAGGTTTCTTCCTCAAATCATCAGAGGGAGTTTTCCTTACCACTGTCTCCTGTGTTCTTGCATTGGGGGTTGGTAAGGTTAGACCGTACTTGTGTGAAGCACCTTGAGGCAATTTTGTTGTGATTTGGTGCTATATAAATGAAAATAAATTGAAAAAAAAATTAAAACTGAAATCAGCCTAATTATCTTGCCATGTGAACCAGGCATTACATTTTTCTGCTCCTTCCATGCCTGTGAGGAGCCTGAACCAGATGCTGGCATTCCTCTGTCAGCCAGGACGGTGCTCTCTGCCTGATGCAGTGCATCCAGAAAGTATTCACAGCACTTGACTTTTTTCACATTTTGTTGTTACAGCCTTATTCCAAAATGGATGAAATTCATTTTTTCCTCAAAACTCTACACATAATACCGCATAATGACAATGTGAAAGTTTTTTTTTTTTCAATTTTTGCAAATTTATTAAAAAAAAAAAAATCAAAGGTACATGTACATAAGTATTCACAGTCATTGCCATGAAGTTGATTGGACATGATTTGGAAAGACACACATCTGTCTACATATAAGGTCTCACAGTTGACAGACCAAGCATGAAGTCCACAAACCAAGCATGAAGTCAAAGGAATGGTCTGTAGACCTCTGAGACAGGATTGTCCTGAGGCACAAATCTGGGGAAGGGAACAGAAACATTTCTGCTGCTTTGAAGGTCCCAATGAGCACAGTGGGCTCCATATCTGTAAATATAAGAAGTTCAGATCCACCAGGACTCTTCCTAGAGCTGGCCGCCCATCTAAACTGAGCAATTGGGGGAGAAGGACCTTAGTCAGGGAGGTGACCAAGAACCTAATGGTCACTCTGTCAGAGCTCCGGAATTCCTCTGTGGAGAGAGGAGAAGCTTCCAGAATGACAACCATCTCTGCAGCAATCCACCAATCACGCCTGTATGGTAGAGTGGCCAGACGAAAGCCACTCCTTAGTAAAAGGCACATGGCAGCCCACCTGGAGTTTGCTAAAAGACACCTGAAGGACTCTCAGACCAGGAGAAACAAAATTCTCTGGTCTGATGAGCCAAAGATTGAACTCTTTGGCGTCAAGTTTGGAGGAAACCAGGCACCATCCCTACAGTGAAGCATGGTGGTGACAGCATCATGCTGTGGGGATGTTTTTCAGCAGCAGGAACTGGGAGACTAGTCAGGATTGAGAGAAAGATGGATGCAGCAAGGTACAGAGAGATCCTGGATGAAAATGTGCTCCAGAGCGCTCTTGACCTCAGACTGGGTCAACGGTTCATCTTTCAGCTGGACAAGCAGGACAAGGAGATTCACAGTTCTGTGAATCTCCTTGAGTGTCCCAGCCAGAGCCCAGACCTGAATCCGACTGAACATCTCTGGAGAGATCTGAAAATGGCTGAGCACCGACGCTCCCCATCCAACTTGATGGAGCTTGAGAGGTGCTGCAAAGAGGAATGGACCAAACTGCCCTAAGATAGGTGCACCAAGCTTGTGGCATCATATTCAAGAAGACTTGAGGATGGAATTGCTGCCAAAGGTACATCAACAAAGTATTGAGCAAAGACTGTGAATACTTATGGACGTGTGATTTAATAAATTTGCAAAAATGAACTTATTTCAGGGGAAAAACATATTTCATGTCATTATGGGGTGTTGTGAGTAGAATTTTAAGGGAAAATAATTTCTTCCATTTTGGAATAAGGCTGTAACATCACAAAATGTGGAAAAAGTGCAGCGCTGTGAATACTTTGCACATGCACCGAATGTAACTCTGGAGCACCTGCAGGAGGAATTATGTGGGATCCACCGGATTTACATGCTTTATATTAGAGGTTTTAAACAGGTTGCAGTTAATGATTGCATTTGGAAACACTTAGGAAACACTGAGAGCCCTGAACGTGGGGCCCTTTAACCTTTCATACATTCTCCATGGGGCCACTGTCGCCTCTCCTAAGAGGGGAAGCAGTTGCTGGCAGTGGGCGTGTCTGGACCTTGAACATGGTGCTAGCTGGTTGCTTAGGTCCATTTCATGTGTTTGAAACGTCTACTTCCACCCTTCAGATAACGAGGCATGCTTTACTGATCTCAGCTGCACCATGAAAAGTGCAGAATCTGACGGGAGTCTGAACAGGAAGTCCGCGCGGAACACCGAGCATTAATCTGCTCGATGGCAAGAAAACGAGAATAAAAGAAGGTCAAAGATGCTGCGAGCCCAGTCGAGCCCTCGCTGGGTTTGAGGTTCACATACAGAAGAAGAAAGAGTCCTTCCTCCCCGCACCACCCACCTCCCTGGACCTTAATCCTTAGAAAGCTGTGTTCGTGCGAAGATTAGTGCCAGCGAGAACACGGTTTAGAGCGCTCCGCTGGGTCCACATGAGAAATCGAACACAGGTGCGTGCCGGGGGCCGGGGCCAGTGGTTTTCTGTGTGTGCAGCGTGAGGGGGAGGGGGACTGTCTGGGCACAGCAGCTGCTGTGACATCCATCAGGGTGATATTGTTGGAATTCAGGTCCATGCTGACTCCTGCAAAAGCCAGAAACAAAGTTCAGCGGATGCTCTGAGCTGGATCCTCACATCCCTGTCTGAGGCCCAGACCCAACAACCACTTCAGGACATCTGTGGACACAGCAGCGTCCTCAGCACCGACTGTGTGCCTGTGCGTCTGCACTTCATTGCCTGACCTGAGGTGGCGCTGTTGTGAAAAGCTGTCATCACTCGTGGAATGGAAGAAAAAACTTTCCAAATTAAAAAAATAATAAATCCTGGACTACTTTAATGTCTCACCTTAATGAGTCTGACTGAAAGAATGAAAGGGTGAGTAATGGCAGTTAACTATTCATTCATTCATTGTGGTGGTTGGTGTTTAGTTAGCATCCAGCTGGTTTATTTCTGGTTGTGACACTTAAGATGCTCGCCGTCCCCGAGACGTGTAATTAGAGGCCTTGCTGCTTGTTAACAGGGACACTAACAAAGCAGCGCCACCTACCGCTGAGTAACGAGCGCTCTGCTCGTTACTCAGCGGTAGGTGGTGCTGCTTTCTGTGACGGTATGTGACTGACATGTCACAGCAGGGGGTGTGGCCACCAGGCCTCAGATAATTGCAAAGTTTAGCCGCAGCAGGAGTTCATAATGTGTTGTTGCACTTTTCCTTTTATTGATCAGGAAGCTATTGATCAGCTATGTTGTTTATTTGTACAGATGGGGGCGCGGCCTGTTTCTCGCAGAAAGGTTATCGGGTATTGACAAACGTGCTGACAGGTCGCAGCCTTTGGTTTGACTCCCGCAGCAAAGAGGGCAAAGTGAGGAGAGCGGCCCCAGCAGGAGGCCTGAAGCAGATTTAAATCAAATTCAAACCGCTCACCGGCTTTCCACCAGACTTGTGAAGATCAGCGATATTCTGACAGCTAATCTGTCCAAAAATCTGTGTGAAGAGAGGGTTAAATTAGGACTATATGTCCACGCAAAACCCACTGTGGACACCGTGGACATCTGAAAACAACACGACCAAAGATCAGAAAGGTGTGAATCAAAACCATCACTGGGCCAGATGTCAGACAGACAATCCACCTTAGTCTCAGCAGGTTCAATCTGTCCCTCCTGTCTGTCCACACTTAGCCACCAGGAACACAGAAAGTGCATCAGACGCAACGTCCACAGGATGCACAGCTGAATCCACCAGAATTTTTGCTGTTCCACTCAGTTCCGTGCACTCGTGTTTGTCAGACACTAAACATCAAGAAAACCAGCTGATGTCCTGTGAAGGGAGACCTGCAAGAACAGCAGCAAAGACCGAAGTGGAGCAGCAGGGCGACTTGACATCAGAGGTTTGGACGCCCTCAAAGGCTACAAAGCTGGAGGAAGCTCAAGGAAGTGGACTGAGGGTGCGAGAACCACCAGAATGAACCAACTATTCATCAGGCCTCAGGTAGAGTAGCCAACCGCCAACACCCCCTCCCCACCACAGCCCAGAGTAAAACACAGGCATTCAACGGCGCCCCCTCTGTTAGCTGGCACTCAGTGCTCCCAAACCTCCTTAAGTTTGCTTTCTGACAATTCAATTTAAAGGAAAATAAACATCCAAGATGCTACACATGAACATCAACAGGAATCAAGCTGTTACTCAGCGTTTAACATTGTTCAGACGGCTCCCGAAGCACCTGATGGGGTCCAGAAACAGAGGCACAGACATAGGGGGGCCCATTGGGGCAAAACCCCCTGAGAGCTCTTGATGGCTTAGTCTATTCATAAGGCTGATGTACCAACCTGAAGGGGTATAATTCATTTTTTTCTTCTTCAAAGTTTAACTCCACGCACGCTGGTAAAGCATATCAACATAAAAGGAGGCCGGACCAAACGTGACCAGCAGGGTGCCAGTTAGCAACCCTGATTCAGGCGCACCACAGCAACAGACTGAAGAATCCCAAATGTTTCTGAGGGTTGGCTGTTTGTTTGTTTGTTTGGATTTAGCAGCACAGATGTCTGGTGTGAACAGGATTTAGTGAGGAGTCTTAATAGCAACAACAGATTATGCAAATGCAGAGTTTCATGAACAAACACTTTCTGTTACAAGTTCAGAGTTACAATCATAAACATTTTACTCAGAAAAAAATGCATGAAATCTAGAGACTCAGTCGTTGATGTGCTGAACCACAGCGTCCACTTCTCTAGTGGCGGCGTAACAGCCTGTTACACTCAAACACGCTAAGCCTGTTCCGGCCATAAAACAGGATTCCCACAGCGACCAAATTCAAATCCCAGTCTGGGAGACGTGTGTTGCATGTCACCACATTTTTGTTGAAATGTTTGGAGATTTCAAATGTGATTTTTTTTTTTTTTTCATGGCTCACTGATGATGAATTTTGGCAGAGAATCAACACGGCATCATTAAAATGGCCGGATTGTGCTTACAAACACTTTTCATAGACCTGATGACTAAGATCTGTAAAACAGGTCTACTTGTTGCTGCAGCAGCATTTTGACTTTTATTATTCCTTCATTTTTTATTATTTTTTTTTTTAGTACATTCATGGCACGGCGCAACAGCGCCCTGCTGCCCTCTGGGAGTAGCTGCAGGGCAGATGCCTTGCTCAAAAACAGCTTGTGCTGTTAACCTTCTGTGGCGGTGTACGAGCAGAGCTGGGTCACCTCCAGGAGCGCCGATGTTGCTGTTTCTCCTCCTCATCCGTCTTAGAGCCTCTGCGATGGCGACGATGTGTCTCCCGTGTTGAACAGGTGAACACGGCGATGCATTATGAGAGGCGAGCCGGCGACCCCGGGGGACACAGCTGCACCAGCTGGCAGTGTGAAAAAAAAAAGCAGCAGAGCCTGACAGAAAATAATCCCCCAACAAGGACGAGCTGAGAGTGCGTTTATTTTGATATAATGTACAACATGCTGCACGTTCTGCTGCATCAGGTTTAAAATGAAACCTTGTCAAAGAAATGGAGGCTCGTTAGCTGCTGCTTCACTCCCAAAACAACCAACCGCTCAGGCTATCTGAACCTCACCGCTCCCGCTCTGCAAGTCTGGAAAACACTTTCATCACAGCATTTGTAGAAAGTATTCACACCCGTACGTTAACAATAAATAAATAAAATTATTTACACAAGAATTTGACCATTTATGTTCCTAATCTCAAAGTAACAATTAATCGCTACACCATAATCAGATTAATTATTAATGTATTTAAATTTAACATGATAACTTTAATGGAAGCACTGTGGCCTTAGCAGTTAGCACTGTTGCCTCACAGCATGAAGGTCTTCAGATTGATTCCCTCCTGTGGCCTTTCTGTGTGGAGCTTGTGTGTTCTCGTGTTTGTGTGGGTTTCCTCCGGGTGAATGTGTCTACATGTGTCCCTGCCACAGACTGGTGTCCTGTCCAGGGTGAACCCCGCTCCTCACTCTATGACTGCTGGGATAGGCTCCAACCCCCCGTGACCCTTAATTGGAGTAAAAGGTTGAAGGTGAGTGAATGAGTGAGTGAGTGAGTGAGTGAGTGAGTGAGTGAGTGAGTGAGTGAGTGAGTGAGTGAGTGAGTGAGTGAGTGAGTGAGTGAGTGAGTGAGTGAAAAAGATACACCAATTGTCTAGTTTACTGCCAAGGAGGTGGAGGCACACAAATAAACACACTATGAATAAAATTAATACACATGAATAAGATTAAAGCTGATTAGACCTTAGTTGTGTGAAGCACCTTGAGGCAACTTTGTTGTGATTTGGCTCTATATAAATGAAATTAATTCAATTAACTTAACTTAAATAAAATGAATTAAATTAGAAGTTATAATTGTCAATTTCAATATGTTTTGCATTAACTGTGCAAAACTAATACACTCAGAAACAACACAGAAAAGATGATAGAAATAATAATAATATAGAAGTAACAAGCTAGAATGTGAAGATTTTCAGTTTATTTAAAGAGGAACTTTAAGATTTTGTGTTTGTTTTATAAGCTGACTGTCTTGTTTTCCACTTGCCCCATAGGTGTAGGTGTTTAGCCTGTGGCTAATTCAATGCTGGGTCAAATAACATTATTTTTCTTCTCAATCAAATTTTATACAAATAGAGCTCTGGCTCCTCTTTACCTGATAGACTCCTCTTTACCTGACCTGCTCACAGAAACAGACAGCATTTCACAGCTGCTTGATTGATGATGGTGAGCTGGTGCAAAGCCATGTAATCTTTCTTTATCTGTATGTTCTTCCTCAAACGTTCAAACTGCCACATTTTATTCCAGCAGTTCCATCACAAGTCAAAATGATTTACACTTCACTTTCAATTAAATAAGGATGTTGCAAAGTGTTTTATAGAGCAATAAAAGACAAAACCATTTTACACAAAGAGCGACAAGAGGATGTCTGACATACGTAATGAACACTCCCAGCATGCAGCACACATCTTCAGTCAGCCGCAAAACAACCTGCACATCTACAAGCAAACATAAAACAGACACATGTGGACATAACAGAGGGTCTGTATATAACAGGACAAAGATTTTAACAACAGCGTCATCAATTAATTTTAACAGTAGAATCCAGATATGATTAAAGTGTACAATGAAGTTTAATTTCAGTACATTCATATTCAAATAGAGTTTAATGCTTTAATGCTTTTATGGTACATTTTGTCATGAATGTGTATTTTTCCACAGTAACATTTCTAGGCTCTGCAGGGTGTTTTTGAGCTTTGTTTGTGTGTGTGTGTGAGTGTGTGTGAGTGAGAGAGAGAGAGAGAGAGAGAGAGAGAGAGTGTTTATTTAGCTGTTATAAATGAGAATGGAGCATATGCAGTCACATGTGGCCACTTGTAGAAAATGTGTCACAATGAGCATATGAGCATTTTGTGCTAGTATGCTACATAAAATGCTCTCACAATAGAGTCAAAAAATATATATCTGTGACAGCAAATTGGACAAACATTTGGCTCCTGCTGAGGGTGAGTGCTTTGTATTGCAATGCAATTATAAGGTATTCATTACCTGTTTATTGTTGTCACAGAAACATCGTAAAATAAGCATTCTTGTGGTTTTAAGAAATTCAATTTCAATTTTCATTTTATTTTCATTTATGTAGCACCAAATCACAACAAAGGTGCCTCAAGGTGCTTCACACAAGTAAGGTCTAACCTTACCAACCCCCAGAGCAAGAACACAGGTGACACTGGTAGAAGAAGAAACCTCAAGCAGACCAAACTCAAAGGGGTGACCCTCTGCTTGGGCCATGTTACCGACACAAATTACAAAACAATTCACAAAACGAACATACAGGAAATGTTGCCGGTGCACAGGACAGGAGGGTTACAGAAACAGACACCACACCCATGTCTGGATAGAGCCACACCTCAAACAGAGAGAGAGAAAAAAAAAAACAGAATCAGGCATCAGAAAGACAACAAATACAGTATAATTTGTCAGTATTAAGCAACAAGAAGAACAAAAGAAATACTAAGGTGATCGCTGGCCACTAGCCCTAAGCTTCATTAAAAGACCAAGAATTTAAATAAAGTTCATGCTGTGGCCCACTCCATTTACTAATAAAATTAATTTAGAAGAGTAAAAAGCATAGTAACATACTACAACCCCAATTCCAATGAAGCTGGGACGTTGTGAAAAATGTAAATAAAAACAGAATACAATGATTTGCAAATCCTCTTCAACCTATATTTAACTGAATACACCACAAAGACAAGATATTTAATATTCCATCTGATAGACTTTTTTGTTTTTGTGCAAATATTTGCTAATTTTAAAATGGGACAGTGGTATGTTTACCACTGTGTTACATTGCCTTTCCTTCTAACAACACTCAATAAGCGTTTGGGAACTGAGGACACTAATTGTTGAGGTTTTGTAGATGGAATTCTTTCCCATTTTTGCTTGATGTACGACTTCAGTTGTTCAACAGTTCGGGGTCTCTGTTGTCGTATTTTGTGCTTCATAATGCACCACACATTTTCAATGGGCGACAGGTCTGGACTGCAGGCAGGCCAGTCTAGTACCCGCACTCTTTTACTACGAAGCCACGCTGTTGTAACACGTGCAGAATGTGGTTTGGCATTGCCTTGCTGAAATAAGCAGGGACGTCCCTGAAAAAGATGTTGCTTGGATGGCAGCATGTGTTGCTCTAAAACCTGGATGTACCTTTCAGCATTGATGGTGCCATCACAGATGTGTAAGTTGCCCATGCCATGTGCACTAACACACCCCCATACCATCACAGATGCTGGCTTTTAAACTTTGCGCTGGTAACAATCTGGATGGTCTTTTTCCTCTTTCCTTTTTTTGGTTCATACAATCTGCAATGAAAAAGAAGTCCAGGGGAATGTTTTGGTTTTTGTTTTTAAATGGCTGCCAAGGACATAATCAAATCATTGGCGTTTACCTATTAATTTGTCTGTCTTTTACCAGGATTATGTCAAAATTACTGCACGGATTTTGACAAAATTTGCACCACAAAGATATTGGGGCATGGAAGACTCAACTGAATTTTGGAGATGATCCAGATCCGAAATGGCAGACGTCAAAAATCTCAGATTGCACTCGCTTTTATTTGTTTTTTGGGGGGGAGCTCACTGCATCTCATGCTGGATCTCACAGCAACAGAGTCCATATGGAAATTTTCAAACTGACATCACGCTGCAGGAGTATGTAGTAAATAAGGATTGAGTATGGAGTAAGTAAGACGTTCGTACAGAGTAAGTTTGGAGTGTCTGTGGAGTGAGTATGGAGTGAGTATGGAATGAGTATAGGTTAGATTTGGAGTGAGTATGGAGTAAGTATGGTGTGAGTGTGGAGTACGTATGGAGTGAGTATGGAGTAAGTTTAGAATGAGTATGGAGTGAGTATGGAGTAAGTATGGAGTGAGTATGGAGTAGGTATGTAGTAATTATGATGTGAGTGTGGAGCAATTATGGAGAGAGTATGGAGTGAATATGGTGTTAGTGTGGGGTAAGTATGGAGTAAGTTTGGAGTGAGTATGGAGTGAGTATAGAGTAAGTATTGAGTGAGTATGAAGTGAGTATGGAGTAGGTATGGAGTGAGTATGGAATAAGTATGGAGTAAGTATGGAGTGCATATGGAGTAAGTATGGAGTGAGTATGAAGTAAGAAGGGAGTGCCTATGGAGTGAGTATGGTGTGAGTATGGAGTAAGTATGGAGTGCCTATGGAGTGAGTATGGCATGAGTATGGAGTAAGTATGGAGTGCCTATGGAGTGAGTAAGGCGTGAGTATCCTGTTTGTGATATTCATGGACAGGATATCGAGGTGTAGTCAGGGGGGAGGAGGGTTTCCAGTTGGTGGGCTCAGGGTCTCATCACTGCTTTTTGCAGATGATGTGGTCCTGTTGGCTTCATCGGTCTATGACCTCCAACACTCACTGGATCGGTTCACAGCCGAGTGTGAAGCAGCTGGGATGAGGAGCAGCACCTCTAAATCTGAAGCCATGGTTCTCAGCAGGAAACCTATGGATTGCCTACTCCAGGTAGGGAATGAGGTCTTGCCCCAAGTGAAGGAGTTCAAGTACCTCGGGGTTGTTCACGAGTGAGGGGACAATGGAGCATGAGATTGGATGGAGAATCGGTGCAGCAGGGGCGGTGTTGCATTTGCTCTACAGTACTGTTGTGACAAAAAGGGAGCTGAGCAAAAAAGCGAAGCTCTTGATCTGCTGGTCAATCTTTTTTCCTACTCTCACCTATGGTCATGAGGGTTGGGTCATGACCAAAAGAACTAGATCGCGGGTACAAGCAGCCAAAATGGGCTCCCTTAGGAGGGTGGCTGGTGTCTCTCAGAGATAGAGTGAGAAAATCGGTGGAGCTCAGAGCAGAGCCGCTGCTTCATGTTGAAAGGAGCCAGGTGGTTTGGGCATCTGGTAAGGATGCCTCCTGGGCACCTCCATAGGGAGGTGTTCCAGACACATCCATCTGGGAGGAGACCCCGGGGAAGACCCAGGACTAGATGGAGAGATTATATCTCCACACTGGCCTGGGAACACCTCAGGATCCACCAGTCAGAGGTGGTCAATGTGGCCCAGGAAAGGGAAGTCTGGGGTCCCCTGCTGGACCTGTTGCCGCCACGACCCGATCCTGGATAGGCGGTGGTGGAAGATGTATGTATGTATGTATGTATGTTGTCACACTTCATTTCTGCTGGCTGGTAAGCAACAGCTGAGTAGACCAATTCTCCAGCTCTTCATGAGATGGTAGAAAAATCCTCTCAGTCCTGAACCAAGACTTGTTAAACAGAAAGTCTGCACTTTTAAAACATATGTTGGATTATTTCCACAGTGATGGATCCAGTGTCGATGTCCATTCTGCTGTCCACACTGTGAGTAGGACGTGAGTCCTGGTGCTTTCCTTAATGGAGCCACGTTGTTCGAAACAGCAGCGGCAGCAGAAGAGCTCCAGGCTCGACTCCTTTCAGCGGATGGACCTCGCTGCTTGTGACAAATTGCATGTGGAAGAAAATCTGCAGGCCCCATTGAACTTTAGTATTGCTTTTATTCCACTGTCATGTTCCCGCAGAGATGAAATGGGATCGGTTTCTTTTTTCCTCCTTCTGTTATTCACAGCTCCGTGCCCACCGGTGTGCTGGATAAACGGCCAACGCTGCCTGACAGTCACACACATTCTTCTCCTTTTCTAACTCGCCCTGAGACTTCAGCAACTTGAAATGAAGTGGGGAGGTAACGGTGCACATTCATCCCAACAGCGCTGCTGCGGCAGAGCAGTGGGGTAGACTTCCTTTATTGCCTAAATGCTGCCGACATGGCCTTTGTTACACATTTTTTTGCACAACAGGACAGAAAAAAGTCAGGGGAATCCACATTCAGGGAGGTTTGCCGTGTTTCACAGCTGTCATCAAAATCGACCACAACAACAAAAAACAGCGTGACTGCATGCGTACAAAACGTGCATCCAGGTGAGCAAAGCACTTACTATGTCACTGTGATGTCACATTCGGTGTCGAAACACACACATCGAGTAAAGACAAGAAACATCGAATGATCTGTGATCAGCCAGCAGCAGACACTCACCGTTTTTCAAATGGAAATGTCCTCATAATGGACAAAATGTATTTTTTTTTTTTTTACGTACAGTGACCTCCAAAAGTATTGGGCCCCTTGGTATTTCAGACATTTTAATTTGCTTATGTTATTTCAAATATAAAAAGGTTTTTCAGTATAAAAATTCCTAAAATTGTCTCCCTTAAACTCAAACTCAACGTACAGTAGTGTTCAGTATAATAGTAGTGCTATGTGACTAAAAAGATTAATCCAGGTTTTGAGTATATTTCTTATTGTTACATGGGAAACAAGGTACCAGTAGATTCAGTAGATTCTCACAAATCCAACAAGACAAAGCATTCATGATATGTACACTCTTAAGGCTATGAAACTGGGCTATTAGTAAAAAAAAAGTAGAAAAGGGGGTGTTCACACTAATAGTAGCATTTGCTGTTGAAGCTACAAACTCAAAACTATTATGTTCAAACTGCTTTTTTAGCAATCCTGTGAATCACTAAACTAGTATTTAGTTGTATAACCACAGTTTTTCATGATTTCTTCACATCTGCGAGGCATTCATTTTGTTGGGTTGGAACCAAGATTTTGCTGGTTTACTAGTGTGCTTGGGGTCATTGTCTTGTTGAAACACCCATTTCAAGGGCATGTCCTCTTCAGCATAAGGCAACATGACCTCTTCAAGTATTGTGACATATCCAAACTGATCCATGATACCTGGTATGCGATATATAGGCCCAACACCATAGTAGGAGAAACATGCCCATATCATGATGCTTGCACCACCATGCTTCACTGTCTTCACTGTGAACTGTGGCTTGAATTCAGAGTTTGGGGGTCGTCTCACAAACTGGCTGCGTCCCTTGGACCCAAAAAGAACAATTTTACTCTCATCAGTCCACAAAATATTCCTCCATTTCTCTTTAGTCCAGTTGATGTGTTCTTTGGCAAATTGTAACCTCTTCTGCACGTCTTTTATTTAACAGAGGGACTTTGTGGGGGATTCTTGCAAATAAATTAGCTTCACACAGGCATCTTCTAACTGTCACAGCACTTACAGGTAACTCCAGACTGTCTTTGATCATCCTGGGCCTGATCAGTGGGTGAGCCCTTGTCATTCTGGTTATTCTTCTATCCATTTTGATGGTGGTTTTCCATTTTCTTCCACGTATCTTTTTTTGGGTCCATTTTAAAGCATTGGAGATCAGATGAACAGCCTATAATTTTTTGAACCTGCGTATGTTTTCCCCTCTCCAATCAACTTTTTAATCAACTATGCTGTTCTTCTGAACAATGTCTTGTACGTCCCATTTTCCTCAGGCTTTCAAAGAGAAAAGCATGTTCAACAGGTGCTGGCTTCATCCTTAAATAGGGGACACCTGATTCACACCTGTTTGTACCACAAAACTGACAAACTCACTGACTGAATGCCACACTACTATTATTGTGAACACCCCCTTTTCTACTTTTTTTTTACTAATAGCCCAATTTCATAGCCTTAAGAGTGTGCATATCATGAATATTTGGTCTTGTTAAATTTGTGAGAATCTACTGAATCTACTGGTACCTTGTTTCCCATGTAACAATAAGAATTATACTCAAAACCTGGATTAATCTTTTTAGTCACATAGCACTACTATTATTTTGAACACGATTGTAAATCACAACAATTTGAAGGTCCGAAATCGAGGTGTTTTCCTCTGCAGGCCTCCCGTCCTGGACACCAGCATGGACTCCCAAAATTTCCTGTATAATTTCTTGTACACTGAAAAAAGTGAAACACAGTGCACTTCAAAGTACTTATTTATATTGGTCTAATGGAAAATTGTGGTTTCCAGTTTAAATCTGCTGGAATCACTTTACAAAATCAGAATTATACATTGTGAGAAACTAAAAAAATTAGCTGTAACAAATTACATCAGTTTTTTTAAGTTGATTCAAAGTAGCATTTTTTTTTCAGTGTAGATAATTAACGATCTGATGGAAAAATTGCTCTGAGTGCACCTTCTCTTTTTTTACTAATCTGTTACAATAAAAGTGCACTCAGAATGAGTGAGACAAAAGGAAGCAAAGCAGCATTTATGCATGTGACCTTAGGAGTCACTGTGTGTACTTTATTATTCAAATGACAGCCGTGCTGAATGTTAATTCATGCTAATGTGGTGCTAAATGGAACAAACGGCTGCACCGCGGGTCAGCATTGCCTGTGTGCAGGTAAACGCTCTTTGGTTTGATAACATCTATTTTTATCCTGGTTTCCTGTTGCAGCTCAGAGACCATAAGATCCGCTGAGGTCAGTGTCACCAAGACAGCCACTCCTGAGGTCAGAGGTCACAGGCCAGTACAGACAATAGCTCAAACAAACAACCCAGAGCTGTGAGCGAACACTGAGACTCAGCCGCGGTCAGACTGTATGCCGAGTGTTTTTACTGGCTGACAGACCTGTCAATCAAGTGAGCACACCAGAACCATCAAATCTCATAAGTTACGCTGCATTCAACCGCAGTCATGACTTTCGGGAGGAAAAAAAAGACCTTTGTGTAGACTGAGGTTGTCTATCTGATGTGATAGCAACATGACGGCACACACAAGAATTCAGTTTTTGATTCATCGCCTTACGTCAGGAAGCACCAGGACCCTAAAGACTCAGACCTTCACTCTCCTGCAAAGATATCAGCATCAACAAACACATCTGACCTTTGGCCTCACAACCCCAAAAAATAAACATTTCTGAAGCTTAAAGGACTGAGGACCCAGAGACATGAATGTTACTGCAGAGACACCTGAATCTCTCGGTGCATCTGGTAGTTCTGCTGTTTGTGGAGGAGTAACAACTGTAATATGATCAATACAAAAACCTAAAGTACAGATGGTGAGTCAACCTGCCCAGAACTCTGAGTCCGCTTCACGGCGTCGAGGGACAGACTTGTTTTCAGTCAACAAAAACCTGCAGCACCTCAAGGCGTATGCACCATAACGAGAGCGAGAGCATTCTGCATTCTGATGACCTTTGAAAGCCACCTCATCCTCACAGCCCCGTTATCCCCAGGAGGACCGGCAGCTTCAGCAACTCTGAATTTACGTTCCTGTGCCCTCTGCAGGGGGCGCCGCCCTCTTTTCTCACCACACGGACTCCTCAACACTTGCAGGAAACTTTCTGGGGTGAAAAATGCTGCTTATTGCACTGGAATCACTTCTGAGGAGTCAGAAGGAGCCGCTGATTGCACAGAAGGAGGAAGAAGGGTCTTTAATTTGGAGGCTGCTGTGATGTTCAAGCCTTAGCCTCATGTGGTGTTAATCAGCACTCCGGCTACAGATAGGAGAGGTGGAGACGATGGAGACACCAACAGGACAACTCGTCCCCGCTGTGCCTCCCCATTCAACCGCTGGTATCTTGGGTTTTAATCCGGTTTTGTGATCCTGACATTTTTATCTAAAACATATTTTTTTGTGTGCAGGCTCACTTTCCAAACAGAAATAATCCACATTTGGTTATCTGCTTGTTGATAGAGGACTCTACAGGGGTTACATGGTTAAAGCAAAGAACGGTGTCCAAATCTGAAAGCACACACTAATAATATCTACATAAACAGAAAGTCAATCACCACCATCTGGTTTTCACAGCAACCAGATCCAAACATGCCGGCAAAGGACAGTGTTGGTTTTTGTGCAGATTTTAGGGGGTCAGCAATTCCACAACATCACGGCATCAGCTGTGAAGTCAAGATCAGTAAATCTTTATTTAGGACCCAGAACACATCCATGATGGACTCCAAAGTCAGAGATTCTGTCTCCCACCCACCAAAACAACTGACCCCAAAGTGAGACTGTTTCATGGGATTTTGCACACAATGCGGCTGGAGGACTTGTAGGCACAGACACGGACAGAGATCTGAATGTGGGAGTTCTGACAGAACCAGACCCTGAAAATTCCTGGGGATGGTACTGGACTTGTCCATAGGAGGAGGTGTTTCATATTAGAGCGCAATCTGCGCATCATCAAGACTTGATGATCCTTTCTCAAAACAAACGTAATGCCGTGTTGAGGCGGGCATGTTCGGTCCTGATCGAGGCGTGCGGGCGAGCAGGGGGAGTCAAGACGGGGGCGGTGCTCGGGAACGGTCCCTGGCACCTAGGCCTAATGCGAGTACAGCCTAGGTTCAAATTATATCTGTTCCTTCCTGGTCAGAAGGAGTTTGAGAAGATCCTGGTTCAGCAAAGAAATTTATGGGCTATACTTTGATTTAGTGCAGGTCACGCTGTAAAGACATTTCTACTCGTGAAAGATATCGAGCATCATCTCATGAGTTTTTTAAGGCCTCAATTTGGTGGAATTTCACTGAAACTACTCGACGATGCAAAAGCCCAAAGGCACGAGTACGTCTTCGAGGCACTGTGTGAGCGATGTGCATGATTTCAGCGAGACTTTATTCAGTCCTGACATCCAACGCAGCTGCCGGATCACAGCAGGGGGCGCCGATGCAGCCTTCACTTCTTTTTTCCATGTCAATCACACCTCAGAAGAAGCAGGAACATGCTGCAAATGGGCGGAAACAGGCTTTAACCTCTCTGCCGGTTTAGCCGCCCACTTCCAGAGCTGGATTAGCGGGCTAGAGTGAGGGTGCTGTAACGTTTACCTGACCTCTGACCTCTGCTTCAGTTGCGTGTGGGCTTCAGCAGTAACCCGTTCCTCCCTTCGCAGCAAGCAGCGAGGAAGATGGCGACCCAGAGGTTGTGTCAGTCTGAAGGTGGAATGCCTTTGATTAGGCAATCTAATCTGTGCTGTAACTTGCCTGGCGGCCAAGCAGGCGTGGGCGGGCCGCTGGTTGTTGTTGTTGGTGTTGGTGTGCCGCGCTCACATTTCCCTCTGACACAGGTAGGCGATTCATCGCCGGCTGGATGGGTTCCAGGCCAGAGCACGAGCGTGATTCACATCAATCCAAATTCACCTTCTCTTTTCAAGCACCACTTCTTGTTATTTTTTTGGGACACAGCTCTGTTTGGCACCAAACACGGCGGCTCAGTGTGTGCAAGCGTGTGCGGTTTAATCCCCTGATACCCAAAGACCTTTTTTTGTGGGAAAAAAAAAAGGATTTCAGCCGAGCTGCCTTTTTTGAGGAGGGCGATAGCGAACGCCCACCACCACACAATATTCAGTCTAATCTTTGTTTACACTGCTGACTTTTTGCTCTCTTCCTATTTTTCAATTATCTGTCCTCTGGCGGTTTGCAATTACAATCTCTATGACTGCGTCTTATTTCCCCCCGTGAGCGGCACCACATTGACGTGCATGAAAACGCTCGTTATCTTCTGTCGGACCTCGATGTTGATTCCTCCCACTGGGGCCAACTAAACAGAGGCTTTATCTGTAACCGTGACAACACAATCTGTCTCTGCCATGGACACTGGCAGGAGGTGGAGTGTGCAGCGCGCTCACGATGATGTTACACTGGGAGTCAGATGTGTTTTAATGTCACATGGCAATGCACTGGATTTAAATGGACTCTTCACCAAAACACTGGAAATATGCTGACAATCTGCTCCATCATAAAGTCAGCTCAGATCCTACGACTTCACCAGATAAAAAACAAAAAATTAAATAGAATATTTTATAAAGTGCACCACACCAAAAAGAGGAAATCTGCTTCAGACAGAAGACGTTTGAACCACAATGATAATAATGATGGTACCTATTCTACCAGCCAGCACAGCAGAAAATGGATAAATCAGGATGAAAGAAACCACAGGGGCGGAGCTTAAACACTAAACTTAATAAACTGTATTTTTTATTTTTCCTTTTTCATTAAAAGTCAAAAGAACTTGTGACAAGAAACATTAAAGCCAGCTTGTGATTATGAGACAATTATGCTTCAGAGGGCCACGATTCAATTATAAAACAATAATCAGTTATAAGTGATTATCGTTTGTTCCACAGTACTTTTTAAAACAAAGTATTTGTAATAATCCAGAAAGCATTTGCTTCCAGTGTCTTCCAACTCAGCCATATCTGCAACTTGTCATTCTCACTCACTGATTGTAAATATTAATACCCAGGGGGACTGTGCCACCCAACACCCCCCCCCCCCACCCCCGCTTCCACCACCTGTGTAAGTGTGGGCTCTGTGTTATTTAAACTCCAGCAAAGTAAAAGGTCAAACATTTGACTTTAACATTTGGGCAATTCTACGGTAATGGAATTACAATCTGAGCTAACCTGTCGTGGTTAGATGCCATATGTCCAGATTTTGCTGCTGTTGTAATTCCGTTGCCATAGAATTGCTCATTTGACTCTCTAGTGGTTAGCTTTCACTAGCAGTTAGCTCTCACTAGCGGCTAGCTTTTGCTAGTGTTAGCTTGCGTGAGCTAGGTCGACTTCCCACCCCGTTTTGTTCATTACTGTTTCAACCAGTCTAATACCTCTGTTAGTTTTTCAGTGTAACTGCTTTGAATTTTAACTAATTATTTTACTCCTGTGTAAATTTTAGGAGTGGTTAGCATTTTTGCTAGCAGTTAGCTTGTGTTAGCTAAGTCAACCCCCCCCCCCCCCCATTTCTCTCATTACTGTTTCTACCAGTCTAATGTGCCTTTCACACTGAACACGTCGGAAGCGTCAAATGCGTCAAAAATCAGTCTAAAAAGCATTATTTTAGATGCGTCAGAAGCGTTGCATCAAAAGCCGAGCTAAACCAACGCTTCTGACAGGAGCGCGCATTGCCGCTTGTCGGCAGGCTGACGCGGTCAAAGTTCAATCCAATCCAACTTTCGACGCTCTGAGCTGTGACGTACCTTCGCACTGTCCAACAGGAACATTGCGTCTGGCCAAAACACAGAAAACTAGCGGCAGAAACCACTGATCTGTACAAAACAAACGTGTCTCAGGACTGTTCATTTATAGAGCAGTTTTCTGAAGAAAAATCCTTGGAAATGTTTTTTGTTGTTGTTTGTTACTGTTAAAAAAAAAAGTTTAGAACACTTGTAATTAAAATAGCTAAATAAATCAATAAATGGTTCTTTAGAAACCTTTCATCTGTAAATTAAAACCATCTGTTATTTCAGATTAGATCATTTCTTGTTTAACATAAGGAACCTCAGACATTTATTTTTAGACAAAATAACATGGAAATTTGTACATTTTTTAAGTCTGGTAGATTATTTATATCTCATTTCAACCAGAAAAACAGACACTGTAAATAAATACAAATGTTTATTATAAATGCAACAGGAAATAATTTAACAATGACTGCACTGTGATTGTAAAGCAGGATTTCTGTGACATAAACCTCATGATGAATTTTTTATAGTCATTTCAACTTGTAATTTTACCAAAATATGTAATTGCCTTTAATGTTGTTATCAGGACAGTCATTTCTAAAATATGAATTTGAGCGCAGTAAGTGGAGAGCTTCTGCTTGTGCAAATGTCTTTTGACTTTGATTCGTAGACATTTTTAATGATCTGTTCATTTATTGTTAAAATATAAAATGAAACAGCTTTTTAAAAAATAATAAAATTTCAACTTTAAATAACTTTTTTTTTTGGGGGGGGGGCATTTTTTCTATCGTTTTTTTACATTTTTTTTTTCTTTTTTATACAGTATTATATATATATATAAACTGTTTAGTGTTTCTTTATATTTAAAGAAATATTTTTATTTGTCCCAATCAGGAACATTTGCTGTGCAGACAACCAAACTTCCATTGATGAGCTGAACACCACGAAGTCCAGTCGAAAGAAAACATCTCTGCTCTTCAAAATAGGACAAAAGTGTCTTCAGCAACACCACCAGAGTTCAAAGCTGCAGAAGAGACCTTCATCTGGTCCCGAGAATCCAGCATAACATCACCTGCTTCTAAATAAAAGGCTCTTTCAATAGCAACTATTTTATTATTTTTTTTAAAAGCTGTTTCATTTTATATTTTAACAATAAATGAATGGATCAATAAAAATGTCCACGAAATCAAAGTCAAAAGACATTTGCACAGGTAGAAGCTCTCCACTTATTGTGCTCAAATTCATATTTTAGAAATAACTCTGTCCTGATAAAACATTAAAGGCAATTACAAGTTGAAATGACTATATAAAAAAATCATCATGAGGTTTATGTCACAAAAGTCCTACTTTACTATCACACTGCAGTCATTGTTAAATTATTTGCTGTTGCATTTATAATAAACATTTGTATTTATTTACAGTGTCTGTTTTTCTGGTTGAAATGAGATATAAATAATCTACCAGACTTAAAAAATGTACAAATTTCCATGTTATTTTGTCTAAAAGTAAATGTCAGAGGTTCCTTATGTTAAACAAGAAATTATCTAATCTGAAATAACAGGTGGTTTTAATTTACAGATGAAAAGTTTCTAAAGAACCATTTATTGATGTTAGGTATAAACCCGAGAAAACAGTGATTGGACTCAAAATGCAGAAAGCAAGCCAAAATACAAAAGAGAATGATTTATTGAAGAGTGTAAAAAGTGTCACAAGCCAAGAAGCCAAGCACTGGAGGAGGGAGAGACCGCTGGAGCTAACGTGAGGCAGGAACGTCAAACCCCAAACACCGAAGTCTAGGACCAGCACAGAACAGGACCAGGTGGCAGAGTGGAGCAGAGGGAACCAGGAGCTCTGAGGACAAAAGGAACACAGAGTTAGTTTCGCAACTGAAATAGGCACCAAGAGTAATCCAAAGACGAGGCCGAAGAAACCTGTAGGCAACTGAGTTTCCGGCGTCAGAGCATGGAGAGATGAGGTATTTGTACAGGTGGTTAATGAGTGTGAGCAGGTGAATCCAGCAGACACAGGAAGGGAGGGGGAGTGAGGCAGACACTGCAGAAACCCAAGGCAGCACAACAATTGATTTATTTAGCTATTTTAATTACAAGTGTTCTAAACTTTTTTTTAACAGTACAGTGGTCCCTCGTTTATCGCGGGAGTTACGTTCTAAAAATAGCCCGCAATAGGCAAAATCCGCAAAGTAGACAGCGTTATTTTTTACAATTATTATAGACGTTTTAAGGCTGTAAAACCCCTCACTACACACTTTATACACTTTTCTCAAACAGGCATTAACATTTTCTCACTTTTCTCTCGTGTGTAAACACTCTCAAAGTTCAAACCTTAGTAGAAAAATAAGACCAACCTGTTTTCAGGCCCAAACATTTGTTTGAGAAATAAAAATAGAATGTTTTCCTATAAATAATTATGATGGCTTTTAGAACTAAAGAATTTAATTTTAACGATCAACCTATGAGGTTGGACACATAAGAAATTATTAATAGTGACAGTATTTCACAGTTCCTCTGATCGCGCTTCTTCGTCATGGCACCGCTCCGCTGTCGCGGCACCGCTCCGCTGTCGCGTCTTTTTCCACTGAGTCACACCTCGGTGCAGGTGTCTTTTTCCGAGTGAAGAACACAGTTATGGGTAGTTGTTGGCGCTCTTTTTTCTTCTGGGCGAGAAAATTCATATAAACAGACACGCAGAACACAATGCGCATACTCTCCCTTCGTGGTGCCACGACCGGCCTGCTTGATGAGGACGCGGAACACAATGCGCTGTAAAAAAAAAAAAAAAAAAAAATTGTACTAAAAAAATCCGCGAAACTGCGAGGCCGTGAAAGGTGAACCGCGTTATAGCGAGGGACCACTGTAATCAGAAATTATGAGGTAACAAACAACAACAAAAAACATTTCCAAAGATTTTTCTTCAGAAAACTGCTCTATAAATGAGCAGTCCTGTGACAAATTTCTGTTTTGTACAGATCAGTGGTTTTTGCACCGATCTATTTTGTACAAATCAGTGGTTTCTGCCACTAGTCTTCTGTGTTTTGGCCAGACATGACGTTGCTATTGGACACCGTGCGAAGCTACGTCACAGCTCAGAGTGTCGAAAGTTGGATTGGGTTGAACTTTGACCGCGTCAGCCTGCCGACAAGCCGCAATGCGTGGTCCGATCAGAAGCGTCGCTTTCGCTCAGCTTTTGACGCGATGCTTCTGACTCCTCTAACTAATGTGTCTCATTGAAAATAATGCTTTTTAGACCGATTCCTGATGCCTGTGATGCTTCCGATGCTTTCAGTGTGAAAGGCCCATAACTGCTGTGAATTGTAACTCATTATTTTACTCCTGTGTGAAGCTTAGGAGTGGTTAACATTTTCGTTAATGGTTAGCTCACGGTAGCTTGGCTATACTCTTTAATTTTCTGGTGCACAAAGTACACTACTTTACACTTTACAGAAATTGTGTGATGCTGGCAGATAGGGTGTCTGTAAGATAGAACAGCTTCTCTGCTCAGTGGAGTTAGATGTTACGGGAACTCCAGATGAGATTAGTGTTGGGCCAGATAGCATGCCCATTAGCCAGTGGTGGGCACACTTCCGATAATCATCGAAGATAAAGTTTTCAGATAACTTTGAAAACCATTACTGGACTAATTATCTTCCGATAAATTTTTGGCCGATAATTTTTAGACCATTAACGTGGTAAACAAAGGTGAACAGATGTGTAGTTCTACCCTCTGCAAACAGAGGAGAGTTGCTTCTAGAAGAAACCACTCTATCTTCTGCAGGCAAAGGAGAACTGGTCACAAAAAAACCCCATTTCTTTTAACCCCATACTGATACACGGCCAATATCACCCGTCATCCAGAGACATACATTTTTAACTTATGGTTCAAATTTTAACCAAACTTATGTCGGACAAGTTATTTAAATTAATGTCACTTCTGAAGTTTTATGAAGTGAAAATATCAGATATATGTTTTAGTTTTAAAGTAATGCACTAATTTTTAAGGTTTTAGTGTGGGCATGCTTTGTCCAGGTGCATTATGGGTGATAGGGTAATCTCAGTACCTTCACGACAGGAGAATGCATTTGAGGCACTCTGATCAGGATAACAGCATTAAACTCTCGTGCCTAAAACTCTCGTGAATATATTCTCTGGGTTTATAGACATTGTTTTTGTTTTTGCTTTTATTAAATTCCACGCATCTTAAATGTAGCAAGTAGCAACACCGATTATCTGGAATTTTGTTTTGGCAAGTTTTCAAGGTCTCTACTGCCATCTACTGGCCAGTAGTGTTTATGGCAGTATTCAGACTGAAGCTGGGCAGACACTGTACCACAGAACCGCACGATCTAAAAGTTCAGAGCGCCCGATTTATGTTTCTCACACACATTGTACCTTCAAAAATCACATGTTGGACTCGTGTTTCCAGAAGCAAAATGTAAACAGAAGCTGCTTTTTTCAAACTTAATTTACAAAAACTCTAGCATCTTGCCTCTTGCTTGCCTCTACTGGTGGTTGGCTCTCACTGCGGTATTGTATCACTTCCTGTTCCGGAGCACAGCGGTGTTTTGCTGTTTTGCTGTATCTGTTAGCTGTTTAATCTGCGCAGTTAGATTGATCTAGTTACCTAGATAAAGATTTGTTTCACAGTGTAATCTTCACGTGCCTTAACTAAAGCACTCCCTCTGCTGAATCACCTCTAAATTATTTACACGTTATTCACTTTGCATGTTTTTAGGAATCCACTAGCTTAGTGCAGCTACTAGCTCTTAGCCGGTTTAGCATGGTGGCTTCTCCTGTCTCTCCCGCACTTTTCTGCTCTGGGTGTGAAATGTTTAGTTATTCCTCGGCCTCCTTTAGTAGTAATGGTATTTGTAATAAGTGTAGCTTATTCGTAGCTTTGGAGGCCAGGCTGGGCGAATTGGAGACTTGGCTCCGCACCGTGGAAAATTCTACAGCTAGCCAGGCCCCTGTAGTCGGTGCGGACCAAGGTAGCTTAGCCGCCATTAGTTTCCCTCTGGCAGATCCCGAGCAGCCGGGAAAGCAGGCCGACTGGGTGACTGTGAGGAGGAAGCGTAGCCCTAAACAGAAGCCCCGTGTACACCGCCACCTGTTCACATTTCTAACCATTTTTCCCCACTCGGCGACACACCCACCGAGGATCAAACTCTGGTTATTGGCGACTCTGTTTTGAGAAATGTGAAGTTAGCGACACCAGCAACCATAGTCAATTGTCTTCCGGGGGCCAGAGCAGGCGACACTGAAGGAAATTTGAAACTGCTGGCTAAGGCTAAGCGTAAATTTGGTAAGATTGTAATTCACGTCGACAGTAATGACACCCGGTTACGCCAATCGGAGGTCACTAAAATTAACATTGAATCGGTGTGTAACTTTGCAAAAACAATGTCGGACTCTGTAGTTTTCTCTGGGCCCCTCCCCAATCGGACCGGGAGTGACATGTTTAGCCGCATGTTCTCCTTGAATTGCTGACTGTCTGAGTGGTGTCCAAAAAATGAGGTGGGCTTCATAGATAATTGGCAAAGCGTCTGGGGAAAACCTGGTCTTGTTAGGAGAGACGGCATCCATCCCACTTTGGATGGAGCAGCTCTCATTTCTAGAAATCTGGCCAATTTTCTTAAATCCTCCAAACCGTGACTATCCAGGGTTGGGACCAGGAAGCAGAGTTGTAGTCTTACACACCTCTCTGCAGCTTCTCTCCCCCTGCCATCCCCTCATTACCCCATCCCCGTAGAGACGGTGCCTGCTCCCAGACCACCAATAACCAGCAAAAATCTATTTAAGCATAAAAATTCAAAAAGAAAAACTAATATAGCACCTTCAACTGCACCACAGACTAAAACAGTTAAATGTGGTCTATTAAACATTAGGTCTCTCTCTTCTAAGTCTCTGTTAGTAAATGATATAATAATTGATCAACATATTGATTTATTCTGCCTTACAGAAACCTGGTTACAGCAGGATGAATATGTTAGTTTAAATGAGTCAACACCCCCGAGTCACACTAACTGCCAGAACGCTCGTAGCACGGGCCGAGGCGGAGGATTAGCAGCAATCTTCCATTCAAGCTTATTAATTAATCAAAAACCTAGACAGAGCTTTAATTCATTTGAAAGCTTGACTCTTAGTCTTGTCCATCCAAATTGGAAGTCCCCAAAACCAGTTTTATTTGTTGTTATCTATCGTCCTCCTGGTCGTTACTGTGAGTTTCTCTGTGAATTTTCAGAACTTTTGTCTGACTTAGTGCTTAGCTCAGATAAGATAATTATAGTGGGCGATTTTAACATCCACACAGATGCTGAGAATGACATCCTCAACACTGCATTTAATCTATTATTAGACTCAATTGGCTTTGCTCAAAATGTAAATGAGTCCACCCACCACTTTAATCATATCTTAGATCTTGTTCTGACTTATGGTATGGAAATAGAAGACTTAACAGTATTCCCTGAAAACTCCCTTCTGTCTGATCATTTCTTAATAACATTTACATTTACTCTGATGGACTACCCAGCAGTGGGGAATAAGTTTCATTACACTAGAAGTCTTTCAGAAAGCGCTGTAACTAGGTTTAAGGAAATGTTTCCTTCTTTATGTTCCCTAATGCCATATACCAACACAGTGCTGCGTAGCTACCTAAACTCTGTAAGTGAGATAGAGTATCTCGTCAATAGTTTTACATCCTCATTGAAGACAACTTTGGATGCTGTAGCTCCTCTGAAAAAGAGCTTTAAATCAGAAGTGCCTGACTCCGTGGTATAACTCACAAACTCGCAGCTTAAAGCAGATAACCCGTAAGTTGGAGAGGAAATGGCGTCTCACTAATTTAGAAGATCTTCACATAGCCTGGAAAAAGAGTCTGTTGCTCTATAAAAAAAAGCCCTCCGTAAAGCTAGGACATCTTACTACTCATCACTAATTGAAGAAAATAAGAACAACCCCAGGTTTCTTTTCAGCACTGTAGCCAGGCTGACAAACAGTCAGAGCTCTATTGAGCCGAGTATTCCTTTAACTTTAACTAGTAATGACTTCATGACTTTCTTTGCTAATAAAATTTTAACTATTAGAGAAAAAATTACTCATAACCATCCCAAAGACGTATCGTTATCTTTGGCTGCTTTCAGTGATGCCGGTATTTGGTTAGACTCTTTCTCTCAGATTGTTCTGTCTGAGTTATTTTCATTAGTTACTTCATCCAAACCATCAACATGTCTATTGGACCCCATTCCTACCAGGCTGCTCAAGGAAGCCCTACCATTATTTAATGCTTCGATCTTAAATATGATCAATCTATCTTTATTAGTTGGCTATGTACCACAGGTTTTTAAGGTGGCAGTAATTAAACCATTACTTAAAAAGCCATCACTTGACCCAGCTATCTTAGCTAATTATAGGCCAATCTCCAACCTTCCTTTTCAGAGTTTCAGTCAGGTTTTAGAATTCATCATAGTACAGAAACAGCATTAGTGAAGGTTACAAATGATCTTCTTATGGCCTCAGACAGTGGACTCATCTCTGTGCTTGTTCTGTTAGACCTCAGTGCTGCTTTTGATACTGCTGACCATAAAATTTTATTACAGAGATTAGAGCATGCCATAGGTATTAAAGGCACTGCGCTGCGGTGGTTTGAATCATATTTATCTAATAGATTACAATTTGTTCATGTAAATGGGGAATCTTCTTCACAGACTAAGGTTAATTATGGAGTTCCACAAGGTTCTGTGCTAGGACCAATTTTATTCACTTTATACATGCTTCCCTTAGGCAGTATTATTGCTTAAATTTTCATTGTTACGCAGATGATACCCAGCTTTATCTATCCATGAAGCCAGAGGACACACACCAATTAGCTAAACTGCAGGATTGTCTTACAGACATAAGGACATGGATGACCTCTAATTTCCTGCTTTTAAACTCAGATAAAACTGAAGTTATTGTACTTGGCCCCACAAATCTTAGAAACATGGTGTCTAACCAGATCCTTACTCTGGATGGCATTACCCTGACCTCTAGTAATACTGTGAGAAATCTTGGAGTCATTTTTGATCAGGATATGTCATTCAAAGCGCATATTAAACAAATATGTAAGACTGCTTTTTTGCATTTACGCAATATCTCTAAAATTAGAATGGTCTTGTCTCAGAGTGATGCTGAAAAACTAATTCACGCATTTATTTCCTCTAGGCTGGACTATTGTAATTCATTATCAGGTTGTCCTAAAAGTTCCCTGAAAAGCCTTCAGTTAATTCAAAATGCTGCTGCTAGAGTACTGACGGGGACTAGAAGGAGAGAGCATATCTCACCCATATTGGCCTCTCTTCATTGGCTTCCTGTTAATTCTAGAATAGAATTTAAAATTCTTCTTACTTATAAGGTTTTGAATAATCAGGTCCCTTCTTATCTTAGGGACCTCATAGTACCATATCACCCCAATAGAGCGCTTCGCTCTCAGACTGCAGGCTTACTTGTAGTTCCTAGGGTTTGTAAGAGTAGAATGGGAGGCAGAGCCTTCAGCTTTCAGGCTCCTCTCCTGTGGAACCAGCTCCCAATTCGGATCAGGGAGACAGACACCCTCTCTACTTTTAAGATTAGGCTTAAAACTTTCCTTTTTGCTAAAGCTTATAGTTAGGGCTGGATCAGGTGACCCTGAACCATCCCTTAGTTAGCTGCTATAGACTTAGACTACTGGGGGGTTCCCATAATGCACTGAGTGTTTCTTTCTGTTTTTGCTCTGTATGCACCACTCTGCATTTAATCATTAGTGATTGATCTCTGCTCCCCTCCACAGCATGTCTTTTTCCTGGTTCTCTCCCTCAGCCCCAACCAGTCCCAGCAGAAGACTGCCCCTCCCTGAGCCTGGTTCTGCTGGAGGTTTCTTCCTGTTAAAAGGGAGTTTTTCCTTCCCACTGTCGCCAAGTGCTTGCTCACAGGGGGTCGTTTTGACCTTTGGGGTTTTTACGTAATTATTGTATGGCCTTGCCTTACAATATAAAGCGCCTTGGGGCAACTGTTTGTTGTGATTTGGCGCTATATAAATAAAATTGAATTGAATTGAAAAACTCTCGATGGGAGTCAAAGTTTATTAAAAAAAAAAACATTACAAGACAGGTCTGCGGTGTTTGCACAGGCACAAGAATATCAAACAGGTTTGATTTTCATCTGACCATACAATTGCCAATCAGGAGGCGGTCGTGAGATGTTAAACGCAGCTCGTTACTCCATGTATACTAAACGATGCAGGGCGCACGATTAACCTGAAACTCGGTGCAATCCAAAAATTTCATGCACAAATGAAAAATCAGCCGAAAAAGGGCCAAAACTTGCACTGGCACCTGTAGTTGGCAATGTTCTATTTATTTTGACACTGGTTATATCAGACGGTTATCTAATTACAACTTGGATTTTTTTTTTTTGAAAATGCCTTTTTTTTTTACAAATAAAAAATGGCATATTTCACAAAAGCACATTTATCTGTAAACACCAACACACGACACACCTCACATTAATGTGTTGGTTTACATAGAATTAATCAACCAATCAGTGTAGCGGTGGCACATTTTATCCAGAATGCCATCTGTTTGTGTTTGTTACAAAACTTCAGAATTAGTGCATTATTCAACATTAAAAGATATATGTTACATCTTAACTTTGGACAAATGACAGAATTGACATTAATGGAGTTATTCTATCAGTATTCATTTTATTTATACACCAAACCATAACTCAGCACTGCTTTATTTTTGAAGACCTCGGCCTGATGGCAGCACTGACTGAGTAGAGTTGAGCTTTCTGGCTCTTCTCAGTTGCGTCTGTGCTGGAAGCTATGTAGTAAACTGGAGCTTCTAGCAGGGAGCAGAACGCTGAGAGACAAAAGTGCTGATTCATTGTTTGGGTCTGTTGTCGCTTTTGATGCTTCCAAAAGTGATTGCAGTGTTAAAACTCAAAATCAGCTTGTTAGTAGTTGCAACTATACCGGAAACAATACTGGAATTTATTGGTTATTGGTTATCAACTTCCGAAATATCTTTGGGTGGTTTATTGTTTTATCTTTATCGGAGATAATTTTTCAGTTATCTGATTATCTGTTATCGAAGTTATTTTTTTTTGTTATCTGTGTCCACCACTGCCATTAGCATCAGCCTAGAAACGCCAGCTGTGGATGATGACTTTCAGACTGTAGTTAGGCGGAGGAAGTCACGTAGGGCTTGGTTGCAGTACCCCAATCACACTTGCCACTGCAAACTGTGAACCGGTTTTCTCCCTTGGATATGCCTGATGTGAATTCTCTGAGCCCACGGGTGATGTCCACCCCTATCTCCAGGCCAAAATGTCAGGCTTTAGTGATAGCAAATTCCATCTATCACCCTCAAAGCCAGGTTACAGAGGCTGGCTGATGTTAAATGTATTCCTGGGGCCAGAGCTCCCATCATTGCCTCCCATCTTAGGGTGCTGATGCTGCAAAAGGGTAGACAGACAAAGGAACATGACACGAGATATGGTCACATAGTCATTCATGTCGATGCCAATGATGTCAGGATGAAGCACCCCAAGGTCACAAAATGGACATAGAGAGGACTTTTGACCTTATCAGAAAGATGTGTCGGCATCAATTAATAGCTCTGGTCCCCCCCAGTGTAATGATGAGGTGTTTAGCAGGCTGACATCATTGAATAGGTGGCTGGCACAATTTTGTAGACAGCAAGACTTTAGTTTGATTGATAACTGACCTTCGTTCTGGGGCTGCCATGGCTTGCTGATGCCAGGTGGCCTTCTCCCTACTGGGGAAGGTGCCGCCATCTGGTCTGCGAACACAGATAGAGCTCTAGAGGGAGGGTAACATCAGGAATGTACAGCAGGCCATGGAGCAGGTGATTAGAGACACTGCAAGGCTTATGACAAATGTGGGTGTGGAATCCATTAGCTTAGTGGGGAAATTAGTGCAGAAAATCCACTATGGTGATAGTGCAGTTTACATGCCAGAGAGGGAAATTCATCAAGTTGAAACATAGACATGTCCATAAAAATCATAGAGGGATATGTGTTGCAAACTTAATACCCATTACTACACTGGATGGTGTTTAAATTGAGGATGGCCCGTTGACTGGTCCAGCAATATCAAATATTTTGTGTCTGCTACCTACAATCCGCGTGGAATGGCTCAAACCTAAACCTACTTCCAGGCATCTTATACGAGGGCTGTCAATAAAGTTACGGTCCTTTTTATTTTTTTCAAAAACTATATGGATTTCATTCATATGTTTTTACGTCAGACATGCTTGAACCCTCGTGCGCGTGCGTGAGTTTTTCCACGCCTGTCGGTGACGTCATTCGCCTGTGAGCACTCCTTGTGGGAGGAGTCGTCCAGCCCCTCGTCGGAATTCCTTTGTCTGAGAAGTTGCTGAGAGACTGGCGCGTTGTTTGATCAAAATTTTTTCTAAACCTGTGAGACACATCGAAGTGGACACGGTTCGAAAAATTAAGCTGGTTTTCAGTGAAAATTTTAACGGCTGATGAGAGATTTTGAGGTGATTCTGTCGCTTTAAGGACTTTTCACGGTGCGAGACGTCGCGCAGCGCTCTCAGGCGGCGTCGTCAGCCTGTTCAAGCTGAAAACATCCACATTTCAGGCTCTATTGATCCAGGACGTCGTGAGAGAACAGAGAAGTTTCAGAAGAAGTCGGTTTCAGCATTTTATCCGGATATTCCACTGTTAAAGGAGATTTTTTTAATGAAAGACGTGCGGACGGGTCCGCGCGTCGGGACGCAGCCGCCGCGACGCTCCGCCACAGGAAAAACACCTCTGTTGAAAGCCTTAAGGACAAGTTGGAACATGTCCTGCCTGTTAAACAATTTCTCATATACTCACTCCACTGAAAGCCATCAAAAGCCGCCTGGATTTTACAAATGGTTATCAACACGGAGGTGTTTTTCCTGTGCCGCCGCACCGCGTCGGCTGCGTCCCGACGCGCGGACCCGCCCGCACGTCTTTCATTAAAAAAATCTCCTTTAACAGTGGAATATCCGGATAAAATGCTGAAACCGACTTCTTCTGAAACTTCTCTGTTCTCTCACGACGTCCTGGATCAATAGAGCCTGAAATGTGGAGGTTTTCAGCTTGAACAGGCTGATGACGCCGCCTGAGAGCGCTGCACGACATCTCGCACCGTGAAAAGTCCTTAAAGCGACAGAATCACCTCAAAATCTCTCATCAGCTGTTAAAATTTTCACTGAAAACCAGCTTAATTTTTCGAACCGTGTCCACTTCGATGTGTCTCACAGGTTTAGAAAAAATTCTAATCAAACAACGCGCCAGTCTCTCAGCAACTTCTCAGACAAAGGAATTCCGACGAGGGGCTGGACGACTCCTCCCACAATTAGTGCTCACAGGCGAATGACGTCACCGACAGGCGTGGAAAAACTCACGCATGCGCACGAGGGTTCAAGCATGTCTGACGTAAAAACATATGAATGAAATCCATATAGTTTTTGAAAAAAATAAAAAGGACCGTAACTTTATTGACAGCCCTCGTATATCTTACAATGGAACCACCCCTAAATCCAAACAGTCCAATTGTCAACCCCCCTGAGGTCTTTAGTCTGGGTCTCATTAACATAAGATCACTGTCCTCAAAATCATTGTTGATTAATGATCTAATTAGGGATCATCACTTAGATATAATTGGGTTATGTGAAACCTGGCTTAAACCTACAGCTGTCCTCCCCTTGAATGAGGACTGCCAACCGGCATATACATTTAGTCACATCCCTTGTGATGTGAAGCAAGGTGGGGTGTTGCTCTTATTTATAAATCTAGGTTTAGCATATTAGCTGTTGGGGGTCACAAATATAACTCATTTGAAGATCTGATTCTCCGCTCTGCCCACGATGCTACACATTGCCAAGGTCAGAAGAATAAAAATCAGCCGTATTACTTTGTCACTGTATATAGGTCCCCTGGCCCATACTCTGAATTCTTAGATGAATTTGGTGCATTCATCTCTAACTCAACTAGTGCAGATAACATTCTGATTATTGGTGACTTTAACATTCATATAAATAACTCTCTCTGCAAATCATTTATGGAAATTGTGGATTCATTAGAATTTCAGCAATGCATTCAGGATTCAATGCACATTAGTGTAAATACCCTGGATTTGGCTCTCGCATGTGGTATTGCTCTCACGAACACTGACATCTTGTCTCTTGCATCGTTGGTCCCTGATCACTCACTTATTAGGTTTACAGTTTCGCTGAAATGTTTAGTGGAACAACAACCTTATTTATCACTGTGGCGACGCATCAACTCCTCAACTACGACTGAGGTCAAAGCTAGACTGCCTGATATTTTAGCTTCACGATTTGAAATTGCCCAATCAGTAGACAGTCTTGTGGATAGTTTAAACCCGGTGCTCAAAACATCACTCAACATGATTGCGCCACCTTTATTAAAACTGTGCTCCCCCAAAACACAGACACCTTGGTTCAGTGACGACTTGCGTGATCTCAAGCATAAGGCTAGAGGTCTAGAACAGAAATGGCGTAGTTCAAAATTAGAAGTATTCCACCTCGCGTGGCGTGATGCTATCTTAGACTATAAGCATGCATTACTAGCTACAAACCGGACCTATTACTCTGCTTTGATCAACAAAAACAAGCATAACTCAAAGAACTTGTTCGACACAGTGGCAACACTTACTCATGGACAACTACCTGTAAGTCGCTCTCATTTTACAGCACAAGATTTCCTGGATTACTTCAAGCAGAAAATAGAAGGCATTGGGTTAAACATATCCCAGCATGCCTTAACCCAGCCACTACACCCTGCTATTGAGGTGGGTGCCATTACTGAGGTATTACCTAGATTTATAGAATTTGAGAGTATCTCACTAGGCGTGCTGACGAAACCCGTAACGTCTACAAAAAGCACAACCTGCATATTTGATCTTTCACCAACAAAACTGTTTAAGGACACAGACAGACGGACTGATGGCGGGCAGGTGGACAGATGGACGAATGGACGCCAGGTCTTCGCAATACAAAGATGGCCATGTGTTGGCCTCGGGTAAAAATTGTGCAACAACTCTGAAGTCAACATCAGGGTAGGTGTGTTGTGGGTCTGAGCTGCGAAATGTTCACCCTCTTTGGTGATGGAGACTCAGCACTCCCTCTAAATGGGAGAAAATCCATGAGGGTTGAGAAGGTTGTATTTCTGATGTTTTATCTCAGATCAACTCAGCAATGCAATTGCAGTGCAAGTTCATTAAAATAAGAAAAAGTGACATAGTAGAGGCAAAAGTTTGTTTTTGGCTCCAAGATAAGCCAGAAATAATCAAGAGGAAATTTTAATTGGATTTTACAATGTAGAATTAAAAAACAGCTAAAGTGGGGGAACTTTAAGGTGTTCAGTGTTGCAAGAGTCTGGTCTCTTTGGAGGATGTTGGCATGGTGACACTTTTGACAATGCCTTGATTGTTAAGACAAGAATCTTCATTTTATATGGTAGCAAAGAGACCAAACATAAGTCATGAAGTCAGATTCAAAGGAAGTACAAACCCTCCAAAAGATGATGAAACGTCTAACGTGTGGTAGTTGCCACCTTGAGACGAGCCTGTTGGTTCCACCTGTGAGTGTTTTAAGCATGTCAACGTTGGCATGGATATTATTCATGACAGCGGAGTGGATTTAGTTCCAAACCTGCAATGATGTTCTTTAAAAACAAGATGTGCGCGTCTTACGGTCAAACAAGAGGATTCTGGCATCTGTAATGTGAGCGCGCGATCATCGTGACTGTAATGGAGGAGGTGGCAGTCACCTGTTCACCGCTTCATACTGTCAGTGGCTGACAGAGAGCAGAGCGACACTTAAGATAATTGGCTTCCTTCCCTCCTGCCGTCACCTGCAGGGAGGAATTAAAATAAGAAATGGGGGGAAATGATTCTTAGCTCGGTGCTGAATCATAAATCAGCTGTCAGTCACGGCGAGCTGAGAGGAGCGCACATGAATCATCCGCTGTCACCTTCTCTTTTCTCTGTATGAAAGTGCAGCCGGCTCAGTCATTAGCTCAGATCGCCTTATGATCGGGAGCCAGAACACATGCCAGGACCATCCTTAACTGGAATAGATGCCAGACAACGAGCCGTTGGCAAGCTGCCAACCACACCGGCTTGAGGACAGACCGCAGCCATAGCACGACAGCTCAACAGGAAAGTCTACACCGTATGAGAAACACGCTGTGAAATAATGCAGGATCAAAATTAATTAGTAACAGGTGCAACGTTCAGCTCATTTCACGTACTTAACACATTTCATTTCATAATTTCACATAAATTCAGCATCATTTCATTAGAAAAGACAGAGGAAGTTATCACAGCGCCGCAGCTACACAAGTTGCTAGCTGGCTGATGCGTTCACTGCGCGTCCATCATTTCAAAATGTCACAGAGTATCGCCTTGATTCTGCTTAAAACTGACTTTAGAATGATTTAAGAGGTTTTACTTTGTCAACTGATGGTTAATAATCCCATTAATCCATTTGATCATCTCAGACGAGCTACTGTGGTCTGAAATGATGCATGCGCAGTGAAGGCAGGGCAGACCAATTTTTAGTGGGGACTTTTCAGTCTGTGACAGCGGTTCAGGATCAGTGTAGAACAGGATCAAAACACAAGCTCAGAATAGAACAGGATCAGAACACAATAAGATCAGAACAGAACAGGATCTGTATAAAAAAGGATCAGAAAGGAACAGGATCAGTATAAAACAATATCATAACAAAACAGGATCAGAGCAGAACTGGAACCGTTGGGCAGATAAATACGAGTTCTATTAGAAAAGTATCCGACCTTATTATTTTTTTCAAAAACCATATGGATTTGAATCACGTGTGATTACATCAGACATGCTTGAACCCTTGTGGGCATGCGAGAGTTTTTTCACGCCTGTCAGTTACGTCATTCGCCTGTGGGCAGTCTTTGAGTGAGGAGTCGCCCACCCTCTCGTCGATTTTTTCATCGTTTAGGAATGGCTCAGAGACTGCTGCTTTGTTTGATAAAAATTTTTTCAAAAACTGTAAGGCACAACTGAGTGGACACCATTCGATAAATTCAGCTGGTTTTCGTTGAAAATTTTAACAGTTGATGAGAGATTTTGGTCTGGTAGTGTCGCTTTAAGGACGGCCCACGGCGCCTGACGGCGAGCTGCGCTCTGAGGCAGCGTCATCTCGCTGTTTCAAGTCGAGAACTTCCACATTTCAGGCTCTGTTCACCCAGTAAGTCGTCAGAGAACAGAGAACTTTCAGAAGAAGTCGGCTTGAGGAGTTTATGCGGACATTCCACTGTTAAAGGTCATTTTATAATGAAAGAATGTGCGGGCAGAGTCGCATGTCGAGCCGCACCCGACCGCGGGGAGTCGCGACAGGAAAAACACCTCCGTTGGAAAACTTAACAGGCAAGTTGGAACATGCCCAGCTGTTAAACACTTTCTCAGTTACTCACTTGTTGAAAGCCATCAAAAGCCGCCTGAATTTTACAAATGGTTTTCAACACGGAGGTGTTTTTCCTGTCGCGGCGCACACAGATTTGCGCGCACGTTCTTTCATTACAAAATCTCCTTTAACAGTGTTAAAGGAGATATAAACTGCATAAACTCCTCATGCCGGCCTCTTCTGAATCTTCTCTGTTCTCTGACGACGTCCTGGGTCAACAGAGCCTTAAATTAGGATGATTTCAGCTCGAAACAGCCAGACGACGTCGCCTGGGAGCGTTGCGCGACGTCCCGCTCCGTGGGAAGTCCTTAAAGCGACAGAAACACCCCATAATCTCTCATCAGCCATTAAACTTTTCACAGAAAACCAGCTGAATTTCTCGAATATCCCTCACAGGTCCTGAAAAAAGTTTGCTAAAGCAATGCGCGCCGTCTCGAGCAGCGTCTCAGACAAAGGAATTCAGCCGAGAGGGCTGGACCAGTGCTCACTCAAAGCCTGCCCACAGGGAAATGACGTCACCGACGCGTGAAAAAACTCACGCATGCGCACGAGGGTTCAAGCATGATTGGTGTAATCACATGTCATTCAAATCCATATATTTTTTTTTTTTTTTATAAAACTGCCGGTTAGTTTTATAAGATACCTCGTATAATGTCTTACCTTATTCGCCCAACCGTTGGGCAGATAAGTCATACATTGAACATTACATGCACAACCGTTGGGCAGATAAATATAATGTCTTATCTTATTGCCCAACCGTGATCATGTTTTTGACATGTTTTGTGCATCTAAACTACATTTTTTGCACCACTTTTTAAGGCTCTAAAGTGGCGTATGTTTGACACATTTAACGGCGCAGTCTTTAATTACTGCAAAAACACGCAATGGATCAAAACAGACAAACTTCATAAGCAAGTTTTTGAACAAAATGCTGCTTGTTGGCTGTAAGATGGTGTTAATTTGACACAGTTCCCTGGGTGTGATGAGCCAAACAGAACCACTTTAGATCACAGCCCCTCCGCGGGCTGCGAACCCTCCCGCAGCTGGCGAAAAAATATCTGCCTTTTTTCCCTCCCGCGTTGAAACCGGAAGTGGGCATATATGCTTATGTATTTACTTTATTGAACCATGGTTGGTCATATAGCCACTCCATTTTGGAAAACCATGTGACAGTGAACCAATTCCGATTGGACACTCACATGGCTCATGTCATCACACAGCTTCTATGAGGAGTACAAAGATGGTGGACGGTGGCTCGAAAGTCCACAGAGTTAGATTTTCAGAAAAAACAAAGTAAGTTTCTATCTCATATCATTAAAAAGTTATTTATAATTTAGTAAAGCTTGGTCTCAGCCGTCGTATCCGACGCCGTCAGCCCCAGAGGGTTAAACCCTTAGATCTTCAGCAAATGTATTTATAAAGAGAAACTGCATAAACTACACAAGTTTTTTTTTATTTTCTAATACGTTTATTCAATGAGGAGAAACAAATGTTAAATTACTGTTGTGTCGTAACTTAATTTTTGTTCAGCCTTTGAGACCCTTCATGAAGTTAGATGCAAAAATGTTGAAATTGGCCATATCCTGCAATGATAAAGAATCCTTCAAAAAGTTACTGGATCTGGATCGTGTTCCGGATCATTACCAAAATTTAATGACTTCTAAGTTAGGCCAAGATACACCCCTGGTAAAATTTTCATTGAAATCTGTTGAGGATTTTTTGATTAATCCTGCTAACAAACCAACCAACAAACAAACGGACGCAACCGAAAACATAACCTCCTTGGCGGAGGTAACAAAACAGGATCAGAACAGAACAGGATGAGCACAAAACAAGATCAGAACACAATAAGTTCAGAACAGAACAGGGTCACTATAAAACAGGATCAGAACACAATAAGTTCAAAATAGAACAGGAACAGTATAGAACAGTATCAGAACACAATAAGAACAGAGCAGAACAGGATCTGTATAAAACAGGATCAGAACAGAACAGGATGAGTACAAAACAGGAGCAAAACACAATAAGTTCAGAATAGAACACAATTTCAGAGCAGAACAGGATCAGTATAAAACCGGATCAGTATAGAACATGATCAGAACACAATAAGATCAGAACAGAACAACATCAGAACAAAACAGGATCAGTGTAGAACAGGGTCAGAACAGAACAAGATCGGTATAAAACAAGATCAGAACAAAACAGGATCATAACAAAACAGAATCAGTATAGAACAGGATCAGAACAAAACAGAATCAGTATAAAACAGGATCAGAATAGAACAGGACCAGTATAGAACAGGACCAGAAAACAAGATCACAACAAAACAGGATCAGTATAAAACAAGATCAGAACAAAACAGGATCAGAACAGAACAGGATCAGAATAAAACAGGATCACCACAAAACAGGATCAGAATAAAACAGGATCAGTATAAAACCAGATCAGAAAAAAACAGGATCAGAATAAAACAAGATCAGAACAGAAAGGTATCAGTTTAAAACAGGTTCAGAACACAACAGCATCAGAATAGAAGAGGATAATTATAAAACTGGATCAGAACAGAAGAAAATCAGAATAGAAGAGGTCAGAATAGAACAGGATCACTATAAATCAAGATCAGAACACAACAGGATCAGAATCTGTAAGTTCTCACATACAAGGAATCTGGTACTATTGGTGCATAAACAACATGAAAAGGGAAAAGGAAAGAACAGTATGGCACAGGATCAGAACACAACAGGAACAGTATAGAACAGGATCAATATAAAACAGTATTGTAATAGAAAACTATCACAACAACAGGATCAGAATAAAAAAGGATCCAAATAAAACATTTTCAAAACAGAACATGATCAGAACACAACAGGATCAGAACACAACAGGACCAAAACACAACAAGACCAGAATAGAGCAGGATCAGGAATAAAAGGAATGGGAGGTGATGGTCTAGTGGTTAAGCGTTCAGACCAGAGGATCCTGCTGGTCCTGATATTTGACTCACTGGTGAGTAAATGACAGTAAGGTTTTAGTCAAGCTAATGCTCCCTTGAAGCATTTACTCAAAAAAAAGTCTGAAGGACCTAAATGACATGGTGAGATGCTGAAGAGCTTCACTCGTTCATGTCCACGACATATACATATTAATTACATTAAAAGACTAAGTGGCGATTTAAAGAAGGGGGTGTGTATGCTGGAGAGTGTGTGAGTGTGTTGTGTGTCTGGGTGCATTTGTGTCAGTTAGTGTTTACGTGTGTGAGGGAGTTAGTGTGTGTAGAAATGTGTGTGTATCAAAGTCTAATTTAAGATGGTTTGAATTCTAAATGGGTTCATCGTCTCCAGAATCACAAAATCATGAAAAGTGTGAACGTCTTTAATAAGCTTTCGATCTGTAGAAATGCTGCTACACGATGTGTGGAAAAGAATTCAGATTATTTTAATTTAATCTTTTGATTCTGTGACTAAATAAAAATTAATTAGTGACAGAAATCAGAGGATTATCAGTCAGTAGCGATCCTAAAATCAGCACTAATTATCACTTTGATCTTCCAGAGTTATCACGGAAAACAAATCCATTTCATTACGATTATAATTGTTTCAATGTACACAAATGTAGCTATAATTCAAACTCTAATCATTCACAATATGAACCATTAAAAAGAAAACAAACAGCATTTTGTCTGTGAAGTCAACACAGTGGTAAAAATACTTTTACAGCAGCAGCGTACTGCTTTGCATCCTGGTCAGTTTTCAGATCAATACAGGATCTTTACACGGTGAACAAACAGCTTTGTGCATGAATGGACCAAAGGAGGAGAGCATCACCATGGAAACAGTGTGTTCACATTAACATCATCATGTAGTGAACAGCATGAGGCCGATAACAGCACTCACAGAAATCATTATCTGTTTGTTCACATCCACAGGTCAACCTTCACACCGCTTTAAACTCCAACCATCGTTGCAGTCAAAGTCATTGCCTCCTCCACGCCGCCTTCTGCTTGCTGCACAGGATTACTCAAAAACATACAGAGTGATTTTCATGAGCCGCGGCGAGAGGTTACGGCCTCAAAAAGGAGCCCAAAAAAAAAACATCAATTCAGCTTCTAAATTAAAGTTAAAATCATCTTTACAATTCATATAATTTGGTTCAGGAGGTGAGAAATAATTAAAATTTTGTAAAAACATTTTTAAAAGCCTCCAAAAGAAGTGGAAGGTTTTCAGGGGCGATCTTTAACCAGCAAAGACTTAAACTTTGATTCTCATCATTTCTTCACTTAAGTCAACAAAGCAAGATTTATAGTATATTGTATATTGTATAGTATATTGTAGTATATTGATAGTTTTTCCAAGATTTTCAAGATACCACAACACTAAATCTTATTTTGTTTTATGCATGAATTCAAGAGGCCTCATGAGTGAAGGAAGCCATCAAGACACCGTTAATGACTTGGTGCTTCAGTGGCTGTGACAAGACACATTCTGCACACAGGAGCTTTGTTCTGTTGTTTCTCTCCTTACACCTTCATGATCTTGAGGAACACAGAAAGACTTAAAACATATTGTTGGAAACACCGCAGGACTTCAGCAAGAGAAATGTTTGACTGGCCACGCCCTTGACCAGAAGAAATGTTGACCATGCCCTTGAATGGGAGAAACCCTGGCCATGGCCTTGATGGTGAGAGACACTGATCACACCCTTGACCGGGAGAAACTTGGGTGTGCCCTGACCTTTTCCAGCTGTTAGAGTCCTCATGACCAGAGAAACACACAACATGGAAAAAACATTGTGGCTGAAGTTCCCTCACAATGTAAAAAATGATTGCCCTCATGTAAATGGAAGACAAAAACTTCCTCTGAGAGCTAACCCTTCCCCACAAACAGCTCTTACTTTAGTTGAAGCTGAAAGCCGACATAGACACTGAAAGTGAGCCTCTACCTGTTCACACGCTCACATGAGGAGCATGCACGTACAACGAGAGCTGCCGGTGAAGTTTTTATGATTTTTTTGAACCGCTAACTGCGCAGTTGGGGCTTTAGTAGAGGAATCACCAATTTTTATTTCGGGAGCAAGTCGGAGCAGAACTGACTTTTTTTTAGCCAGCACCAGGCCCGCAGCATCGGCGGAGGCCGCAACAAGGCCCGTGGCATTGGCGGAGGCTGCAACCAGGCCCGTGGCTTCAATTAGGGCTGCTACCTGGACGGCGGCATTGTCGGAGGCTGCTATCGGGCCTGTGTATTGTCAGAGGCTGCCATCGGGCCCGTGCATCGGCGGAGGCTGCCACGTGGCCTGCGGCGGCATTGTCGGAGGCCACGATCAGGCCTGCGCATCATCGGAAACCGCCATCATGCCCATGGCATCGACAGAGGCCACCACCAGGTTTGCGGCGTCATCAGAGGCCACCACCAGTCATGCAGCATCATAGGGGGGCGCCACCAGGCACGAGGAATCGTCTGAGGCCGCCACCAGGCACTCGGCATCGTCGGAGGCCCCTACCAGGCTCGTGGCATCATCGGAGGCCACCACCAGGCACGCAGCGTTGTCGAAGGCTGTCACCAGAAACGCGGCGTCGTCAGAGGCTGCCACCAGGCCTGTAGCAACAGCTAGCTCCTACTAGCCCCGGAGCTAGCCACTGACAAAATGCCACCCAAACAGAAAAACCCTGAGGAGAAGTATGTGTCTTTGACTCAGGTAAATGAATTGCTGCATCAACAGAAGGACATGTTTACTGCTCTGTTACAGCAGCAGCAGTAGCAGCAAATTTTTAATGAATTTGTTAAAGTTATCATGGACTCAACTAACATCAGAGTTGATGCTTTAACTAAAGAAATTCAAGATTTGAAAGCCAGCATCCAATAAACTCAGAAGGATGTAGATGATCTTAAAGTCAATCAAACCAAACAGTCTCAACATCTTAAGATCACTGAAAATGAAATGGTTAAAATGACTGAGAGTCAACAGGTCATTCTTGACAAGCAGGATTACCTAGAATGTCAATCGAGGAGAAATAACGTTGTCATAAAAGGCATCCCTGAATCGCCGGGTGAATCCTGGATGGATTCAGAGTTAAAAGTAAGACACATTTTTAAGCAGAAACTGCAGTTTCAGAGGGAGATGGAGGTGGAACGTACACATCGCACAGGTCGAATATGAGTCTATGGAGACAGACTGCAACCTATTGTCATCAAATTCCTGCATTTCAAGGATAAAGCTGCAGTTTTACAGCATGCAAAGAATCTCAAAGGTATAAAGATGTTTATTAATGAAGATTATACTGACGCTGTACATTTAAAAAGAAAAGCATTAATGCCAAAACTGAAAGCTGCACGTGAAGGAGGTAATATTGCTTCTCTCAGACATAATAAGCTTATCATCCGTCCTCGTTCCAGCACTTCAGAGTAATCTTGGAACTTCAAGGTCATGATGTCATAAAAAAGGTGGGGTTTTTTGCCTTCTTTTTTTTATATGACTGATACAGTCACATTACAACATGGGTTATTGAAGAGGGGGTTTAGAATTGCGCATATTAACATTAATAGTCTGAGGAACAAGAAACTCATCTGGATTCTTCTTTTGATGACACTGAGTTATATACTGATGACTACAATAGTTCAGTGGTGTCAAAAGTACACACATTTGTTACTTAAGTATAGATACTGCAGTTTAAAAACACTTTGGTAAAAGTTGAAGTATCAACTTGACCTCTTTACTCAAGTAAAAGTGAAAAAGTATGTGCTCCAAAACCTACTTAAAGTATAAAAGTATAAAGTAACCTTGAAAAAAAAAAAAGGTAGATGCCACTATATGAATTGAAAGCTTAATTTAAAAACTGATTCATTCTACATGTGGCCCAAGACCCAAAACCCAAAATTACCCCCCAACACCAGCTTCCTGGATCAATAGAGCCTGAAATGTGGAGGTTTTCAGCTTGAACAGGCTGATGACGCCACCTGAGAGCGCTGAGCGACGTCTCGCACCGTGAAAAGTCCTTAAAGCGACAGTATCACCTCAAAATCTCTCATCAGACGTTAAAATTTTCACTGAAAACCAGCTTAATTTTTCGAACCGTGTCCACTTCGATGTGTCTCACAGGTTTAGAAAAAATTTTGATCAAACAAAGCGCCAGTCTCTCAGCAACTTCTCAGACAAAGGAATTCTGACGAGGGGCTGGACGACTCCTCCCACAAGGAGTGCTCACAGGCGAATGACGTCACCGACAGGCGTGGAAAAACTCACGCATGCGCACGAGGGTTCAAGCATGTCTGACGTAAAAACATATGAATGAAATCCATATAGTTTTTGAAAAAAATAAAAAGGACCGTTACTTTATTGACAGCCCTCGTATATATATATATATATATATATATACGAGGGCTGTCAATAAAGTTACGGTCCTTTTTATTTTTTTCAAAAACTATATGGATTTCATTCATATGTTTTTACGTCAGACATGCTTGAACCCTCGTGCGCATGCGTGAGTTTTTCCACGCCTGTCGGTGACGTCATTCGCCTGTGAGCACTCCTTGTGGGAGGAGTCGTCCAGCCCCTCGTCGGAATTCCTTTGTCTGAGAAGTTGCTGAGAGACTGGCGCATTGTTTGATCAGAATTTTTTCTAAACCTGTGAGACACATCGAAGTGGACACGGTTCGAAAAATTAAGCTGGTTTTCAGTGAAAATTTTAACAGCTGATGAGAGATTTTGAGGTGATTCTGTCGCTTTAAGGACTTTTCACGGTGTGAGACGTCGCGCAGCGCTCTCAGGCGCCGTCATCAGCCTGTTCAAGCTGAAAACCTCCACATTTCAGGCTCTATTGATCCAGGACGTCGTGAGAGAACAGAGAAGTTTCAGAAGAAGTCGGTTTCAGCATTTTATCCGGATATTCCACTGTTAAAGGAGATTTTTTTAATGAAAGACGTGCGGACGGGTCCGCGCGTCGGGACGCAGCCGACGCGGTGCGGCGGCACAGGAAAAACACCTCCGTGTTGATAACCATTTGTAAAATCCAGGTGGCTTTTGATGGCTTTCAGTGGAGTGAGTATATGAGAAATTGTTTAACAGGCAGGACATGTTCCAACTTGTCCTTAAGGCTTTCAACAGAGGTGTTTTTCCTGTGGCGGAGCGTCGCGGCGGCTGCGTCCCGACGCGCGGACCCGTCCGCACGTCTTTCATTAAAAAAATCTCCTTTAACAGTGGAATATCCGGATAAAATGCTGAAACCGACTTCTTCTGAAACTTCTCTGTTCTCTCACGACGTCCTGGATCAATAGAGCCTGAAATGTGGATGTTTTCAGCTTGAACAGGCTGACGACGCCGCCTGAGAGCGCAGCGCGACGTCTCGCACCGTGAAAAGTCCTTAAAGCGACAGAATCACCTCAAAATCTCTCATCAGCCGTTAAAATTTTCACTGAAAACCAGCTTAATTTTTCGAACCGTGTCCACTTCGATGTGTCTCACAGGTTTAGAAAAAATTTTGATCAAACAACGCGCCAGTCTCTCAGCAACTTCTCAGACAAAGGAATTCCGACGAGGGGCTGGACGACTCCTCCCACAAGGAGTGCTCACAGGCGAATGACGTCACCGACAGGCGTGGAAAAACTCACGCACGCGCACGAGGGTTCAAGCATGTCTGACGTAAAAACATATGAATGAAATCCATATAGTTTTTGAAAAAAATAAAAAGGACCGTAACTTTATTGACAGCCCTCGTATATATATACAAGGTCTCTTAGATAATAAACCGACCCTTAAATATATGGATTTGAATGACATGCGATTACACCAATCATGCTTGAACCCTCGTGTGCATGCGTGAATTTTTTCACGCGTGTCGGTGACGTCATTTCCATGTGGGTAGGCCTTGAGTGAGATGTGGTCCCGCCCTCTCGGCTGAATTCCTTTGTTTCACACGCTGCTAGAGACGGCGCGCGTTGCTTTATCAAAATTTTTTCTGGACCTGTGAGGAATATCCGAGTGGACACTATTTGAGAAATTAAGCTGGTTTTCTGTGAAAAGTTTAATGGCTGATGAGAGATTATGGGGTGTTTCTGTCGGTGTAAGGACTTCCCACGGAGCGGGACGTCCTGCAGCGCTTCCAGGCGCTGTTGTCGGCCTGTTTCGAGCTGAAAACATCCTAATTTAAGGCTTAATTCACCCAGGACATCGTGAGAGAACAGAGAAGATTCAGAAGAGGCCAGCATGAGGAATTTATGCGGACATTCCACTGTTTAAGGACATTTTTTTAATGAAAGACGTACGCGCAAATTCGCCGAGTCGTTTCCGTGACGACTCGGCAAATCTGTGTGCGCCGCGACAGGAAAAACACCTCCGTGTTGAAAACCATTTGTAGAATTCAGGCGGCTTTTAATGGCTTTCAACAAGTGAGTAACTGAGAAATTGTTTAACAGCTTGGGCATGTTCCAACTTGCCCGTTAAGATTTCCAACGGAGGTGTTTTTCCTGCCGCGACCCCCCGCGGTCGGGTCCAGCCCGACATGCGACTCTGCCCGCACGTTCTTTCATTACAAAATGACCGTTAACAATGGAATGTCCGAATAAACTCCTCATGCCGACTTCTTCTGAAAGTTCTCTGTTGACTTACTGCGTCAACAGAGCCTGAAATGTGGAAGTTTTCAACTTGAAACGGCGAGACGCTGCCGCCTCGAAGCGCAGATCGCCGTCAGGCGCCGTGGACCGTCCTTAAAGCGACATTACCAGACCAAAATCTCTCATCAGCCGTTAAAATTTTTACCGAAAACCAGCTGAATTTATTGAATGGTGTCCACTCAGTTGTGCCTTACAGTTTTGAAAAAATTTTTATCAAACAAAGCAACAGTCTCTGAGCCATTCCTAAACAATGAAAAAATCGATGAGCGGGTGGGCCACTCCTCACTCAAAGACTGCCCACAGGCGAATGATGTAACCGACAGGCGTGAAAAAACTCTCGCATGCCCACGAGGGTTCAAGCATGTCTGGTGTAATCACACGTGATTCAAATCCATATGGTTTTTGAAAAAAATAATAAGGTCGGATACTTTTCTAATAGACCTCGTATATATATATATATATATATATAAACATTAAACTGAAGCCAAGAGTAACGAGGGTGTTTGTTTTAAAAATGTAAGGAATAGAAAGTACAGATACTTGTGTGAAAAAGTAATGAGTAGAAGTCAGAAGTAGGCAATAAAATAAGTAATGGAGTAAAGTATAGATACCTAAAAAGTGTACTTAAGTACATTAACGAAGTATTTGTACTTCGTTACTTGACATCTCTGCAATAGTTACAGAAACAATAGAAATAGACTTGGTGGTGGAGTTGCTTTTTATATTCAAGATTCAATAACTTCAAAACTGAAGTTATTGTACTTGGCCCCACAAATCTTAGAAACATGGTGTCTAACCAGATCCTTACTCTGGATGGCATTACCCTGACCTCTAGTAATACTGTGAGAAATCTTGGAGTCATTTTTGATCAGGATATGTCATTCAAAGCGCATATTAAACAAATATGTAGGACTGCTTTTTTGCATTTACGCAATATCTCTAAAATCAGAAAGGTCTTGTCTCAGAGTGATGCTGAAAAACTAATTCATGCATTTATTTCCTCTAGGCTGGACTATTGTAATTCATTATTATCAGGTTGTCCTAAAAGTTCCCTAAAAAGCCTTCAGTTAATTCAAAATGCTGCAGCTAGAGTACTGACGGGGACTAGAAGGAGAGAGCATATCTCACCCATATTGGCCTCTCTTCATTGGCTTCCTGTTAATTCTAGAATAGAATTTAAAATTCTTCTTCTTACTTATAAGGTTTTGAATAATCAGGTCCCATCTTATCTTAGGGACCTCGTAGTACCATATCACCCCAATAGAGCGCTTCGCTCTCAGACTGCAGGCTTACTTGTAGTTCCTAGGGTTTGTAAGAGTAGAATGGGAGGCAGAGCCTTCAGCTTTCAGGCTCCTCTCCTGTGGAACCAGCTCCCAATTCAGATCAGGGAGACAGACACCCTCTCTACTTTTAAGATTAGGCTTAAAACTTTCCTTTTTGCTAAAGCTTATAGTTAGGGCTGGATCAGGTGACCCTGAACCATCCCTTAGTTATGCTGCTATAGATGTAGACTGCTGGGGGGTTCCCATGATGCACTGTTTCTTTCTCTTTTTGCTCTGTATGCACCACTCTGCATTTAATCATTAGTGATCGATCTCTGCTCCCCTCCACAGCATGTCTTTTTCCTGGTTTTCTCCCTCAGCCCCAACCAGTCCCAGCAGAAGACTGCCCCTCCCTGAGCCTGGTTCTGCTGGAGGTTTCTTCCTGTTAAAAGGGAGTTTTTCCTTCCCACTGTAGCCAAGTGCTTGCTCACAGGGGGTCGTTTTGACCGTTGGGGTTTTACATAATTATTGTATGGCCTTGCCTTACAATATAAAGCACCTTGGGGCAACTGTTTGTTGTGATTTTGCGCTATATAAAAAAATTGATTGATTGATTGAAGATCACTTACCAACACAAATCAGAAATAATATGATGAAATATAATATTGAAGTATTATGGCTGCAAGTTTATTTAGCTCACCGTAAGTCGATTTTATTGGGTTGTTGTTATTGACCACCAAATGTTAATTGTGAATATTTAGATACAATCTGTGAAATGTTGGACACCCATACTACTGTGGGTCAGGATACATACCTTATGGGTGACTTCAGCATTGACTGGTTCGTTAAAAACTGTCATTTAAGAAATAAGATGTTTACTGTCACTGCTGCATGTGGATTTACTCAGGTTATTAATGAACCCACAAGAATACATGTTAAGAATGATGGTGACAGAATATCAACATGTATTGATCACATTTTTACCACTTCCACTGAGCGGTGTAGTAAAGTAATTTCTCTTCCCATTGGCTGTAGTGATCACAACCTGATCATAATTGTATTAGCCACAATAGTAGGTGGACCTGGACCCACAGTAACATTCATGAGGCCATATAAAAGGTTTAATGTTGTGAAATTTGTTGATAATGTGAAAGCTATTTGTTGGTCTGAGGTGTTATGTAGTCAGAATCCTGAAATTGCACTTGCAAGATTTAATAGTTTATTCATGCCTTTAGTTAAAATTCATGCTGCTTTGAGGAAGTTTACTGTCAGGAACATCATCACACCCTGGTTGGATGATGAAATTAAAGACTCTATTAAAATGAGAGATCAGATGAAAAAATGGCAATTATAACAGGAAATAAAGCTGACTGGGATCTTCATGAGGAACTCTGTCACTAAACTTAATAGAAAGAAAAAAATATATAAATAATATTTTTGTAAAAATGAGCAGGGGTATATTGATTATGAGGAGACATGCAAGGTACATTGAATTACGCTATCATATCATTATTACTAGTATACCTGGAGTAAATTCCAGATTATTCAAAATAGGGCTGCTCATATAGCACTTAAATGTAGTTATAGGACCAACATTATTACAATGCATAAAGGTTTCAACTGGCTGTTAGTTAAAGATAGACTATTATATTCACTGATTATTTTTACAAGAAAGATTACTGTCACTAAGTTATCTCATATTTTGTTCAGGAATTTCTCCTTCAGTTCAGAAAATCATAGATACATAACCAGACATGCTGTGGTGGGAACTTTTACGTTACCTGTGGCCAGGACTAATGGCATAAAAACACTCTTATTTAGGGGTATAAAGGAATGGAATTCATTGCTGGAATGTATTAAACTTGTTGCAAATGAATGTTCGTTTAGGGAACTTCTGCAGCAGTATTTACTGACGTAGTGAGCAATCTGGTTTTGTTTGTTTTTTTCTTTTTCAGACAATTTTTTTATGAATTTTGATTGACCAGATGTGATGATTAATGTGACTGGAAGCTGACTGGTTTTGTTTTACTTTTTTCCTTTATTGTTTATATATATATATATATATATATATATATATATATATATATATATATATATATATATATATATATATATATATATATATATATATGCAGTTTTGATTTTTGATTATTGTATATTTGCTGCAGCTAATGGTGATCCTAATAAATAAACAACAACAATAAACAACCTGTGATCTTCTGAACTCCAAACTGTGGGATCTACATGACTTGTCGCCCGGCAACACCCTATCAAGTATGCAGTCTCATGTCACTGCTCGGACCCTTCAAAAATCAACCCTCAGAGTGCAGGGAGCCGGCCTCGTGACCGACGTCTGCCGTCAGAGAAGCCACCAAAGCATCCAGCCCACAATTCTTAGACACTCAGTTTAAAATACAACACAGGCTTATTTTAATTTCATACAAATAATCTAAATCATTGTAGAACCAAACAAAGCATGTCTAAGTGCCTGTGTGTGCTGAGTGAGTGCACACTTCCATCCAGTCCTCAGGCTCTGGATGCAGAAATGACCTTTACTCGCTCCATTTGTCCAAATGACATGCCAAATATCCAAGATAGCCACTGCAAAAATGAAGTAGACTTCTAGGAGTCTACTTCAAGAGTGAGCAGCAGAGCGAGTGTACCGTCTGTTACAGCCCGCGGCCTCGATCGGAGTCCACGGCCCATCCAAGGCCCCAGCCAGGACTGTGGCACGTCGGTGGACGCCAACAGCCCACAGCTTGCTGGAGGCCCCAGCTGGGACTACAGCTCCAAGGAGGTTGCCATCAGCCCGCGGCTCACGGGAGGCCCCCGCCGGGATCGCAGTTCTTGGAAGGCTGCCATCAGCCCGCGGCTCGCAGATGGTCCCAGCTGGGACTGCAGCTCGAGGGAGGTCGCCATCATCCTGCGGCTCGTGGGAGGCCTCAGCCGGGATCGCGGCTCGAGGGAGGTCACCATCAGCCTGCAGCTCGACAGAGGCCCCAGCCGGGATCGTGGTTCATGGGAGGCTGCTATCAGCCCGCAGCTCGCGGGTGGCCCCAGCCGGGACCGCAACTTGAGGGAGGTCACCATCAGCCCACGGCTCGTGGGAGGCCTCAGCCGGGATCGTGGCTTGAAGGAGGTCCCCTCAGCCCGCAGCTTGCTGGAGGCCCCAGCTGGGACCACAGCTCAAAGGAGGTCGCCATCAGCCCACGGCTCACAGGAGGCCCTAGCCGGGATCGCGGCTCAAGTGAGGTCACCATCATTCCGCGGCTTACCAGAGGCCCCAGCTGGAATCACGTCTCACGGGAGGCTGCCATCAGCCCGCTGCTCGCTGGTGGCCCCAGCCAGGACCGCGGCTCGACAGAGGTCGCCATCAGTCCGCGGCTCGTGGGAGTCCTCAGCCAGGTTCGTGGCTCAAGGGAGGTCACCATCATCCCGGGGCTTGCCAGAGGCCTCAGCTGGGATCACGTCTCGCAGGAGGCTGCCATCAGCCCGCGGCTCGCTGGTGGCCTCAGCCAGGTTCACGGCTTGAGGGAGGTCGCCATCAGCCTGCAGCTCGCGGGATGGCTCAGCCGGGATCGCGGCTCGAGGGAGGTTGCCATCACCCCGCAGCTTGCCGGAGGCCCCAGCTGGGATCACAGCTCGAAGGAGACTGCAATAGCCCCGCAGCTCTTCGGAGGTCGGCACCAGCCCTCAGCCCACCGGAAACACCACCCAGGCCCATGGCTCGTTGGAGGCCGCAATTAATATTGGCAGTCAGCCTGCCGTCCCCGCAGGGAAGCCGGGACATCGCAGGCTGGTTCTGGCTAACAGCTAAACAAACACAACAAACAGCTGTTAAATAACACAGTGAGAATGGGGCCAAAGAAAGCACCCGTGATGGGGGATTTGGAGAATATTAAGAAGGTTCTCGATATTCTCACGGAGGAGGTTTGTTTGAGGCCATAAAAACTCAGCAGAAGGAGATACTGGCACTAGTAAAGGAAGTTAAGGACCTGAGAAGCCTTATCGAGGAGAAGGACAAACATATCACGTCGTTGGAAAGGAGGGTGACTGAGATGGAGCAGTACATGTGAATGAACGATGTTGTATCTGGGATCTACATTAGACCCAGATCGTATGCTCGGGCAGCAGCCTCTGTTAACGGGGGAGCCCGATGAGCAAGACGAACGCCCCACGGAGCAACAAGTTGCTGCTTTTCTGCAAACAAACGGGATCGATCTGGATATAAACACTATTGAAGTGTGTCACCTGTTACCCAGGAAGAATTCATCAGAAAAACCTGCAGTTATCATGAGGTTTGTCAACAGGAAAGACAAAACAGCTTTGCTCAAATAAGGATATAAACTTAAAGGATCCAATGTTTACTTAAATAAGCATCTCACTAATCACAGTGCAGATATAGCAAAGAAGGCAAGATACTTGACAAAACAACAACAAAATTCAAAACACATGGACTACAAACTGTAAAGTATTCATCAAATTGAACAGGTCCCCAGAAGAAGCCAAAGTGTTGCTGATCAGAAGCATGGAGGAATTGGCAAAATTGGAATAAAACATGGTAAGTGAAGGCAACCAACTTTTACAATGACTGACGAAAATACAGACCATTCATCTGTGCTTTTGAACAATAATAGTATAATCGAGATGATCCATGTCATGAGAGTCTGGAATTACAATCTTTTCAGTATACTGAGCATCATATACAGGATCCGGAATATGAGATAGATCCAGACAATCATTTCTATTCCTTCACAAATAGTAACTGTCAGTATTATACAGAGGAACAATACAATAACTGCATTACAAGGGATGGGAAATTATCAATAATCCACTTTAATAGTAGGAGTCTGTACAAAAATTTTGGGCGTATCAAAGACTATCTAAAACAATTTTGTCAACCCTTCAGTATAATTGCCATAACAGAAACTTGGCTTGCAGACGGTGATGATACAAACTATGAGTTGGAGGGTTATGAATTCAATCATCTGAATAGACCACATAGAGGTGGAGGAGTGGCTTTGTATGTTGACAAAAGTCTTAACTAAAAAATTAAAGATCAAATGACAATGGCTGTAGAAAATCTTTTGGAATACATCACAATCAAAATAGGTATGGAAAAAGATAAAAATATAATTATGAGCTGCATTTATAGAGCTCCGGGCTCTAAGATTGAAGAGTTTCAATCAAAAGTCAACAGATCATAATGAGGTAAATATGTCCTTAGTAAAGCAAATAATTACTGAAATCTCAAAACCATTATCAGTGATCATTATCAAAACCAGTGTTCGCTCGTCTTTGCACAGTGTCCCGTCATGTACGTGTCAGAATCCAGCCGGGTGGCTTATGTGATTAATTTGCTTCGAGGTGAGGCACGCGCCTGGGCTACGGCGTTCTGGGAGCAGAATTCACGGCACCTAACGACATATTATGGGTTTGTAAGGGAGTTCAGACAGGTTTTTGATCACCCAAACAGAGGCGAGACCGCTTCAACAGTGCTGCTGTCTATGAGACAGGGTTGTCGGAGTGCAGCCGAGTATGCAGTCGACTTCCGCATCCCGGCTGCGAGGTCCGGCTGGAATACTGTTGCACTCCGCGCCACCTTCGTAAACGGACTGTCGTCGGTCCTGAAGGAGCACCTGGTGGCTAAGGATGAGCCGCGGGATTTGGACAGGCTTATCGATCTAGTTATATGATTAGATAATCGGTTAGAAGAACGTCGTCGGGAGCGAGACGAAGGACATGGCTGGGCACGCGCCGTCCCTCTCCCTTCCGGGTCCGAAGTTCTGCCCTCCCCACGCTCCACAGCCTCAGCGCTCCGTGTGGCAACATCTCCCCCTGCTGATGATGCTATGGACACGAGCAGGGCTAAATTAAGAGCTTCCAATAGACAGAGGAGACTGGCCCGCGGGGAGTGCTTTATCTGCGGCTCGAGCGAGCATCAGCAGAGAGACTGCCCCAAGCAGTTAAACACCAACGCCCGCTCTTAGAAACTGGGCTAAGGGTGGGCCAGGAAATTCACGTGGGACACACACGCATTTCTGCACGGCTCCCAGTTACGATCTTGAGTGGGGATCTAACCCTTCAAGCCCCAGCACTGGTGAACATGGGGTCAGAGGGGAATCTGCTGGACAGCAGATGGGCAAGGGAAGTGGGGCTCCCTCTAGTGGCGCTTCCTTCACCATTGACGGTGCAGGCACTAGATGGCACCCTTCTTCCATTAATCACACACAAGACACTACCAGTAACCCTGGTGGTGTCTGGGAACCACCGGGAGGAGATAGAGTTTTATGTCACTCCTACCTCCCGTGTGATTTTGGGCTTTCCATGGATGATCAAACACAATCCCCGGATTGATTGGCCGTCTGGGGTTGTGGTTCAGTGGAGCGAAACCTGCCACCGGGAGTGTTTAGGATCCTCCTGGTTTGACTGCTAACGTGGAGGTTAAAGTTCCCCCCAATCTGACGGCGGTGCCTGAGGAGTACCACAATCTCGCTGACGTCTTCAGCAAAGATCTGGCACTCACTCTTCCCCCTCACCGGCCGTACGATTGCGTCATTGATTTGATCCTGGGCGTTGAGTACCTGTCCAGCAGGTTGTACAACCTCTCACATCCTGAATGCGAATCAATGGAGACCTACATCCAGGACTCGTTAGCTGCCGGGCTGATCCGGAACTCCACCTCCCCGATGGGTGCTGGTTTCTTTTTTGTGGGCAAGAAAGACGGCGGACTCCGTCCATGCATTGATTACAGAGGGCTGAACAAGATCACGGTTCGCAACTGATGCCCTTTGCCCCTGTTAGATTCAGTGTTCACGCCCCTGCATGGAGCCCAAATTTTCACCAAACTCGATCTTAGGAACGCGTATCACCTGGTTCGGATCCGGAAGGGAGACGAGTGGAAGATGGCATTTAACGCCCCGTTAGGTCATTTTGAGTACCTGGTCATGCCGTTCGGCCTCACTAACGCCCCCGCGACGTTTCAGGCTTTGGTAAATGACGTCTTGCAGGACTTCCTGCACCGATTCGTCTTCGTATATCTAGACGATATACTCATCTTTTCCCCGGATCCTGAGACCCATGTCCAGCATGTACGTCAGGTCCTGCAGCAGTTGTTGAAGAACCGGCTGTTTGTGAAGGGCGAGAAGTGCGAGTTCCACCGCACTTCTTTGTCCTTCCTGGGGTTTATCATCTCCTCCAACTCCGTCGCCCCTGATCCGGCCAAGGTTGCGGCGGTGAGAGATTGGCCCCAACCCACAAGCCGTAGGAAACTGCAACAGTTCCTCGGCTTTGCAAATTTTTATAGGAGGTTCATTAAGGGCTATAGTCAGGTAGTTAGTCCCCTGACAGCCCTGACCTCCTCTAAAGTCCCCTTCACCTGGTCGGATCGGTACGAGGCCGCGTTTAGGGAGTTGAAACGTCGGTTTTCGACTGCACCAGTTCTGGTGCAGCCCAATCCTAGCCACCAGTTTGTGGTTGAAGTGGATGCCTCTGACTCAGGGATAGGAGCCGTGCTGTCCAAGAGCGGGGAGTCCGACAAGGTTCTCCACCCATGTGCCTATTTTTCACGCAGGTTGACCCCGGCTGAATGGAACTATGACGTGGGCAATCGGGAACTCCTCACGGTGAAAGAGGCTCTTGAGGAGTGGAGACATCTGTTGGAGGGAGCTGTGGTACCATTCACGGTTTTCACGGACCATCGGAACCTGGAGTATATCAGGATCGCCAAGCGGCTGAACCCCAGGCAAGCCCGCTGGTCATTGTTCTTCGGGCGTTTTGACTTCCGGATCACCTACCACCCCGGGACCAAGAATCAAAGATTGGACGCCTTGTCCCAGGTTCACGAAGACAAGGTCAAAACAGAGCTGTCGGATCCGCCAGAATCCATCATACCTGAGTCCACTATCGTGGCCACCCTCACCTGGGACGTGGAGAAGACTGTCCGGGAGGCCCTGGCACGGAGCCCGGACCCAGGAACGGGCCCGAAGAACCGTCTGTACGTCCCACCAGAAGCCAGAGCTGCAGTCCTGGACTTCTGTCACGGTTCCAAGCTCTTCTGTCACCCAGGGGTGCAAAGGACCATGGCAGTGGTCCGGCAGCGCTTCTGGTGGGCGTCCATGGAAGCCGACGTCCGGGAATATGTCCAGGCCTGTACCACCTGTGCCAGGGGCAAGGCAGACCATACAAAAACACAAGGACTTCTGCAACCGCTCCCGGTGCCTCATCACCCCTGGTCCCACATCGGCCTGGACTTTGTCACGGGCCTCCCGCCGTCCCAGGGCATGATGACCATCCTCACGGTAGTGGACCGATTCTCCAAGGCGGCCCACTTCGTGGACCTCCCGAAGCTCCCAACGGCCCAGGAGACAGCAGACCTCCTGGTCCACCACGTCGTGCGTCTGCATGGGATACCAACTGACATTGTCTTGGATCGTGGTCCTCAGTTCTCCTCACAAGTCTGGAGGAGTTTCTACAGAGAACTGGGGGCCACCATGAGCCTCTCGTCCGGGTATCACCCACAGATGAATGGACAGGCAGAGCGGGCCAACCAAGAACTTGAACAGGCCCTCCGCTGTGTGACATCCGCACACCTGACGGCCTGGAGTGACCATCTGGCCTGGATCGAGTACGCACATAACAGCCAGGTGTCCTCTGCCACCGGCCTCTCCCCATTTGAGGTGTGTCTGGGGTACCGGCCCCCATTGTTTCCCATAGTGGAGGGAGAGGTCGGTGTGCCCTCGGTCCAGGCCCACCTGCGAAGATGCCGTCGGGTGTGGCGCACCACCCGTTCTGCCTTGATGAAGGCCCAGACGATGGCTAAGGCCCATGCAGACCGCCGGCGTTCCCCGGCCCCTGCATATCAGCCCGGGCAGGAGGTGTGGTTGTCTACAAAGGACATTCCCCTACAGGTGGACTCCCCAAAACTAAAGGACAGATACATTGGCCCCTTCAAAGTCCTCAAAGTCCTCAGTCCGGCCGCAGTGAAGCTCCAACTTACTGCGGATCCACCTTGTATTTCATGTTTCCAGACTCAAACCACACCACACCTCACCCCTCTGTGCTCCCGGACCGGCGCCACCTCCTGCCTGGATCATCGACGGGGAGCCGGCTTGGACGGTGCGCCGGCTCCTGGACGTCCGTCGAAAGGGCCGGGGGTTCCAGTACTTGATGGACTGGGAGGGGTATGGACCTGAGGAATGCTCCTGGGTGAAGAGGAGCTTCATCCTGGACCCGGCCCTCCTGGCTGACTTCTACTGCCGACACCCCGACAAGCCTGGTCGGGCACCAGGAGGCACCCGTTGAGGGGGGGGGGTCCTGTTGTGTGGGCCGCTGAAGAGGAGGTACTGCTGGCCAACCACCAGAGGGTGCCCTGCCTGAAGTGCAGGCTTCAGGCACGAGAGGGCGCAGCCGCCTCACGGGAATGGCCGGGAGTGACAGCTGTCACTCATCAACTCATGACAGCTGTCACCTATCACCACATCATCAACCCCCTCATAAAAGCCGGACAACATCTCCACCCCGCTGCCGAGATATCGCCTACCTTCGGAGGTAACTTTCTCAGCCATATTCTGTGCCGTATCGCACTTAACTGTTTATCTGATTACTACAGGAGTTCCTGACTGCTTGTGTCAGCTGGAGGCTGAGCTGGTCGTGGACGACAGGGTGACGAACCGCACCCTTCCCGACCCGTGAAGACAAGTGTTTGTTTCAGGTCCTGTGAAAGACTGTGTTCGTATTTGCGGAGGTGGAGGTGTAATTCACACCTGCAATTCCTGAACTGTGCGAGGAGTTGCTGAGTGTCACCACACTCACCTCGCTTTCTGTCTTTGTTTCCTGCCAGCAGTACCAGATCCGACAGCCGGAGACGGTGGCCACCTGGGGACTCAGGACTTGGCGGCTCCAGTATCCTCCGGGTTCGGTGGCAGTGGAAATCGTGTGGGATCCGGCTCTTCTCTGGACGGACGTCTCCTATCCTCGAGCCTGCCCACACGTCACCTTTGTACATTTGACTCTAATCTAAATTCTGCATTTGTCTGTATTTCGTTGTGCACGTTTCACAACAGTAAAGTGGTATTTTGGCTCATCTATTGTCCGTTCATTTGCGCCCTCTGTTGTGGGTCCATGTCACTACACTTTCCCAAAAGAAAAGGTCCACTGCGCCGCATTGCTCGATTCAGTAGAAGTGCTCAATAAACATGTGGACCAAAGGGAAATAGTATTAGGTTTATTTATTGATGTAAGAAAGGCTTTTGACACAATTGATCACAATATATTATTTATTTCAAAAGATGGAACTGTATGGGATCAGAGGGGCTGCTCTGAGTTGGATTAAAAGCTACTTACAAATTTGTTAAACTCGGGGACTATACTGTTCCTCATGTCTGGACATCATTTGTGGGCTGTGTTGGGATCAAAATTATTTATTTTATACATCAACAAGTTATGTAAAGTTTCAGATCTGTTTATGATGACACAAACCTGTTTTGCTCAGGAGAAAATGTGCAACAATTGTTATATGATTTAGGAACTGAAATGATAAAGTTAAAGAGATGGTTTGATATCAACAAATTATCATTAAAATTGTCAAAAACAAAATTAATGTTATTTGGAAATTATAAAAAAGATACAAATACAGTTAAATTTACAAGGGGTAAACATATAACGTGTCAAACAATAAGTTTTTAGGTGTCATCATTTATGAAATAATTAATTGGAAAGCTCATATTCAACATATTCAAAAGAAAGTATCAGAGTATTGCAGTATTAAACTAGAAGCTCTCACAGAGTGCAAACCTCCGCCAAGGCCATGGGGTCACTGATGCCATAACATCTACATGCCGTGGAATCATTGAACCTAAAAAAGTCTAACAATGATGTTTGTTCAGTAGTAAAAAAAGTTTCATCTGCTGTGACTGGATAGCATGTATCCTTAGTGCTTGGCATCACAGTTTATTGCAACTTGCACCTTTCACAGAAGCTACTGTCATCTGAGCACTGATATTGATATTGCATGTGCTTATAGACAAAAACAAATAAGAGACAAAATTCAATTTATTATTCAACTAAACTGCAAATATATGAATTTTTTAACTTTTATGAAACAATTCTCTAAACAAGGCCATAGGGTCACTGACCCTAAAGAGATTCCCTCCTTGGCACAGTGATCTATTTCTTTTTGTCTCTTTCTTTAAAATTGTATATAATAATCATTAGATTATTAATATATAAACAAAAATAAATTTAAGAAATATTACAATGTGAAAACAAATGCACCCGAATGTGATGACAGCTGCAACTGCTTAATGCTAACTTTTAACATTGAAAATGCCATAGACATGCTAACGCGTTAGCATCGGGATCCGGATCGTGATCCGGATCACCAATAAAATTTAATCACTTGTTCCTCTTGTCATTTCCAACCACTCCACAAAATTTCATCAAAATCCGTTCAAAACTTTCTGAGTTATCCTGCTGACTGACAGACAGACAAACAAACAAACGAGACCGAAAACGTAACCTCCTTGGCGGAGGTAATAAAGCCAAGCATGTTCTTGATTGCAGAGCACTACATACTCTGTATTGTTCATTGGTTGCACCCTACCTAAACTTACTGTGCTGAAGTTTGGGGCAACAATTATAAAACTACAGTGCAACCATTATTCATTCTTCAAAAAAGAGCATTAAGAACAATTCATAATGCAGGTTATCATGACCACACCAACCTTCTTCTTCTTTGTCTTTCGGCTGTTCCCGTTAGGGGTCACCACAGCAGATCAATCGTTTCCATCTCACCCTGTCCTCTGTATCTTCCTCTGTCACACCAACCACCTGCATGTCCTCCCTCAGCACATCCATGAACCTCCTGTTTGGCCTCCTTGCCTGGTGGCTCCATCCTCAGCATCCTTCTCCCTATATACCCTGGGTCCCTCCTCTGCACATGTCCAAAACATCTCAATCTCACCTCTCTGACTTTGTCTCCAAACTGTCCCACCTGAGCTGTCCCTCTGATATCTTCATTCCTAATCTTGTCCATTCTTGTCACTCCCAAAGAGATTCTCAACATCTTCAGCTCTGCCACCTCCAGCTCTGCCTCCTATCTTTTTGTTAACTGTCTTGTAAACTTTCCCCTTCACTCTTGCTGATATTCTTCGGTCACAAATCACTCCTGCCACCTTTCTCCACCCACTCCACCCTGCATGCATTCTCTTCTTCACCTCCCAAATATTTAAACTCATCTACTTTCACCACTTCTACTCCTTGTAACTGCACTATTCCACTGGGCTCCCTCGCATTCACACACATGTACTCAGTCTTGCTTCTACTGACTTTCATTCCCCTTCTCTCCAAAGCATATCTCCACCCCTCCAGACTAGACTTAACTTGCTCTCTACTCTCACTACAGATCACAATGTCATCTGCAAACATCATCGTCCATGGGGACTCCTGTCTGATCTCATCCGTCAACCTATCCATCACCACTGCAAACAAGAAAGGACTCAGAGCTGATCCTTGGTGTAATCCCACCTCCACCCTGAATGAGTCCGTCATTCCGACTGCGCATCTCACTGCTGTCACACTATTCATTCTTGTACATATCCTGCACTACCCTAACATACTTCTCTGCCACTCCAGACTTCCTCATACAATACCACAGCTCTTCTCTTGGCACCCTATCATAAGCTTTTTCTAAGTCCACAAACACATAATGTAACTCTTCCTGTCCTTCTCTGTACTTCTCCGACAGTATTCTCAGAGCAAACGTTGCATCTGTAGTGCTCTCTCAGCATGAAACCATATTGCTGCTCACAGATCTTCACCTGTTTTCTAAGCCTAGCTTCTACTACTCTTTCCATAACTTCATGCTGTGGCTGATCAGCTTTACGCCTCTGTAGTTACTGCAGCTCTGCACATCACCCTTGTTCTTGAAAATAGGAACCAGCACACTTCGTCTCCACTCCTCAGGCATCCTCTCACTTTCCAAGATTTTATACATACGTATCTTCTGCGGGACTGCTAAAGGTATGGACCGAGGTTCACTGAGTGGACGTACGTGACACCGGTGGGAAATACACACACAGAACAAGAGGTGAAGCTCTTAACAGGCACAGAATATTTTACATCCACTAATGCTTCATCTGAACTGTGCTGTTTCTTTTTTTTCTCCCTTGTTTCAGAAGCCATAACTGGCAACTGTCTTCTAGTGTTAGCGGAGGTTAGCCTGTAAGCTCGGTGTCATGCTGACAATCATTTGAGTACATTTGTTTAATGAAGCTGCTGTAAATGAAGAAATTCATCAAATGTAAATGAAGAAATTCATCAAAATATCGACGTAAATCGCGAAGGTGTTTTGCTTCTTTCATCATCCATCCACCTCAAGTTCCAAGCGCTGTTTTCTAAGCGAAGCGGAAAGAATAGTACGTGACACCAGACCTTTAGCCGCATATGGTACGGGTACGGACATATTTGCGCATTCTGATTGGTCGGAAAGACATCTTCCGTATCTCTGTAGATACGGGTCTGTACCCGTAGCCACGGCCTTTTATTTTTGGTTAAAGGGGCAGGCATTAATAAGCTTTGCTTCTGCCTATCCCCTTTCAGGCACATGGATGCATTGTAATCCTTTTTCTTTCTTCATTGTAAGTTTTTTCTTGTTGTTGTTTTGGAGTGTGTGTGTGCTGAATAAATTCATTAATTCATTCATTCATTCTAGCTCAGTAGGTCTTGATCCAAATAGCAACAATTACAGTAGTTTGATGCAGCTGGGTGCAAACTACTTTAATGTGAGGTGTTCATCAATTCATTCATTAATTTTCTATATCCACTTACTCTAATTAAGGGTCACAGGGGGCTGGAGCCTATCCCACCAGTCATAAGGCAAGAGGTGGAGTTTGTCCTGGACAGGTTGCCAGTCTATCGCAGGGCCACATATAAACAAACACATTCACACATTCACTCATACCTATGATCTACTTAGAGTCAGTAATTCACCTAACCTGCATGTCTTTGAAGGTTGGAAGTCAGAGCATGCGGAGGGAACCCACAAGAACAGGGGACAAACATGCAAGGACCTTAAGGGGAGGTGATGGTCTAGTGGTTAAAGCATTGGGCTTGAGGCCAAAGGATCCTTTGTTCAAATCCCAGCCTGACCGGAAAATCACTAAGGGCCCTTAGGCAAGGTCCTTAATCTCCTAGTTGCTCCCAATGTGTAGTGAGTACCTTGTATGGCAGCACCCTGACACCAGGGTGAATGTGAGGCATTATTGTAAAGTGCTTTGAGCGTCTGATACAGATGGAAAAGTGTGTTATAAATGCAGTCCATTTACCATTTTGATCTGTGAGGCAACAGTGCTAACCACTAAGCCACAGTGCTGCCTAATCTAATACAGTGATATAAATGACACAGCTAGTTCATACACAAGTTTGCCATTTTAAATTAAATGTGCTCTAACTTCACTGTCTTGCTGTTCATATGAAGTCAAGTTTAAAAGTTCTGTTATTAACATATAAATTACATGTAGGGCTGCAGCTATCAATTATTTTAGTAACAGTATTCTATCGATTATTCTGGCGATTAATCGAGTACTTTTGTGTTTTTAACAACATCAACAGTCCAGGGCTCTCCCTAAGCAATGGCACAATGTCGCTGCGTCATCACAGAGATTGTCAAATTTAGTGTATCCCTTTCTGTTTTCCTGGGTAATCATTTATTTTTTCATATCTTTTACGAGTTTTGGATCTTTCCTGGTGTCAGGAGCTCAGCCAAAGTTGGGCCATAGTCTTGACATTTTGTTGAAATGGCCATGAGATGTGGCTTTCTGTTTTTCCCCAACTTGTAAAATTGAACCATTTCAAGTTTTTGTTTTTGTTTTTTTAAGGTTGATGAACTGGGTCCCTGCGTGATCTTTTTTATCCCTCTTTCTCTGTGATTCAGTCAATGCATTTCAGCTGGAGGTTGAACACACAAGCTTCGCAGTCAGTTTTTTTAAAATTAATATTATTTATTTTATTTGAGTTACCGTGTTTGTGTTGTGTGTTGCCCAAAAAAGCAAAAATTAAAAAGCGAAACACTCAGTGCGAGTCTGAGCAAAACACGGAAGGAGGAGTGGACTTCTTCCAGAGACTGTTTGTCAGTGTGTCCGGGGATGGAGCTGTGACTCACCCGGTGTGAGGGCAGTGCTGAGCCGCTCACACCGTGCAGAGAGAGACAGCCACTGGCCTGCAGAGAGAGACAGCCACTGGCCTGCAGAGAGAGACAGACACTGGCCGCCAGAGCAGAGAGCAGGCAGTGGACAAAACTGTGTTTAAAAAAAAACAACACACAAACGCTTCTCTTTAAATGCACAGTAAGCTATTTCAGGTGATTAGCGTGGACCATTTTACTCCGAAAAGGCTTTACTGCACTTAGTGTGTCCTGTTGGAAAGCTGTAGCTATTGTGCTAATTTGATTAGCACTTACATGGCTTATGCATGCTTTAGTCTTCTTCCATTTGTTTTTCTGGGGACGTTACAGCGCCACACACAGGCCTGGCATATGTACTACAACATTAAACAAAACTTCAAGGCACAGAATTTGCCTCGAACATTTTTTGTCATTGAATTATTTGAGTTAATCGATTAATCTTTTCAGCCCTAATTAAATGGACTCATGCCCTCTTTTCTGGTATGTCTTTTTACATCCTCCAAGGACGTTTATTTATTTATTTGTCTGTCTGTCTGTCTGACTGACTGTTAGCAAGATTATGTCAAAACTACTGCACAGACTTTGCACAGATAGATATTACACTACATTAAATTTGGGAGGTGATCCAGATCAAGTTTCACTTTGTATAGGTTTTGAAGGGTTACTTTTAGCAGGATTATGTCAAAACTACTACACAGATTCTCACCAAATTTTCACCATGGACACATATTCGGCCATGGAAGATTCCACTAAATTTTGGTGGACGGCCGGATGGCTCTTGTTGGCTCCCGGACCGTGCTCCACATCACAGCTGGACTGGTTATCTGGTGTACCGGGCAAATCCCGCCGGGCCCTCGCACATTTTGGGCCCCCTCAGGTCTGTCATTAAAAAATATATGTATATAATTACATTTTTTATTGATTGCGACGGTAAAAAATGACACATAGAGGCCCATTGGATGCTTGTCCTGAGGCACATTGGGCTAGTTCAATGAAATTTCTTGGTTCTCAAAGGCCCGCCCCTCCCTACAGGCCCCCACCTGACCCAAGTCATCACTCAAAGTTTTGGCTATTCGGGCCGAGCTCAAGTGGAGATTGGAGAGTTGTGCGCAAAATGGAGAAGCAAAAGAGTGGAGCTGAGAAGCGAAAGGAAAAAAGAAAACAGAAATTAAAAGACGACGCAGCAAAATGTGCCAAAATCACAGATATGTTTAAAACCACAAGCTCGACCTCGGGTTCGGGTAGTGGGGCCACTGGTCCGTCATTTCAAACTAGCCCGGGACCGACGTCGAGAGCACAGGTGGTGGAGAGTGAAGAGGAGATGGAGACGGAGACGGAGAGAGACGTGACCCAGGCAGGGAGAGATTGAGGTTAGAATTCATCTCAACACTTGCTAGTAGCTAGCCAATGCAGTGTAGCTATTCACTGCTTCGGCGTTTCGCTTCCCATTTATTGCCTGAAACTAAGACTAAGTCGTCATCCTGACTTTCTCAAATCAGTCACAAACATGTACCCATTTGATTTATTTTCATACACTTTGACTTCTCTTGTATTATTGCGCCAGCATACAGAACTCTTCCATTTGTCTTGAACTGTCACAAGGACAACCTGTGCTGTGTGTCTAAAGTAATTGCTAGTGCGTGTTAGTTATGGTATCCCCCCCTTTCACTTTCTCAAATACAACTAATATCTTATTTCTACTCTACTGCTTGTCATGTGTTGTGCAACTATGATTTTATACAAAATGTATTTTTGTAATCTTTTCCTGGCAATGGCATGCCATGTCATTATCAAGACATCTGGTATTAAGTATTAGCTGCCTCGTGGCGTGGTAGATGGATAGGTAAGAAGCCGACTAGCTGTGCTACTGTTTAGCAATCGCTGGTAGCCGTTCCAAGGTGGAGTAGCTACTGCCAGCCTGGTGAGAATAATGTGTGATACGCTGTGGAACTGGCATAAAATATTTTTGGTTGTTATTAACTTTCCCATTCAGTAAGCTCACTGACAGTATCTCTCAACTGGAGCAATTGTAAGCTGAAAGTATGAAAATGTTTAACCTAGGAAATTATTACTAAGGGATTATTTTATTCAGTAAGACTTAGAACATACAATAGCGGCCCAGATGGAGTTGTGCACAACACAGCCCTTTTCTTACTGTTTATTAACACAAATCATATTTACCTCATGGCCTATGCAGCACAATTTCCCTACTGTTTTCATGTTATTCATATGACCATTTATATTTAAGGACATAATACATTAGGGAATAAGAGGGGGGGCACCTGTGTGTGTGTGTGTGTGTGTGTGTGTGTGTGTGTGTGTGTGTGTGTGTGTGTGTGTGTGTGTGTGTGTGTGTGTGTGTGTGTGTGTGTGTGTGTGTGTGTGTGTGTGTGTGTGTGGTGCCTTAGCTTTGGTGTCAAATAATGCTCTGACTAGATTTGGTGTCCAACTTACAGTGTTGTGTGTGTTAGTGAAATATTGCTTTGCTTAACCCTCGTAAGGTGTTTGGGTCTGTGAGACCCGTTTTCAGTTTTTGCTTAAGGAAAATGGTATGTATATATACATATATATATATATATATATATATATATATATATATATATATATATATATATATATATATATATATATATATATATATATATATATATATTTTTTTTTTTTTTCACATTGAGATTCACTGGCCAGGAGTCATAATCAGGAAAAAAAAAGTTAGTGACCTTATTCTCCTCTCTCTCTATCTCTCACCCTCAAAAACATACATACACAGAACTTCACATACATTCTTCTTTAGCATATGCTTCCAGACATCACCCCTGGCAATAATTATGGAATCACCGGCCTCGGAGGATGTTCATTCAGTTGTTTAATTTTGTAGAAAAAAGCAGATCACAGACATGACACAAAACTAAAGTCATTTCAAATGGCAACTTTCTGGCTTTAAGAAACACTATAAGAAATCAGGAAAAAAAATTTGTGGCAGTCAGTAACGGTTACTTTTTTAGACCAAGCAGAGGGAAAAAAAATATGGACTCACTCAATTCTGAGGAAAAAATTACGGAATCACCCTGTAAATTTTCATCCCCAAAACTAACACCTGCATCAAATCAGATCTGCTTGTTAGTCTGCATCTAAAAAGGAGTGCTCACACCTTGGAGAACTGTTGCACCAAGTGGACTGACATGAATCATGGCTCCAACACAAGAGATGTCAATTGAAACAAAGGAGAGGATTATCAAACTCTTAAAAGAGGGTAAATCATCACACAATGTTGCAAAAGATGTTGGTTGTTCACAGTCAGCTGTGTCTAATCTCTGGACTAAATACAAACAACATGGGAAGGTTGTTAAAGGCAAACATACTGGCAGACCAAGGAAGACATCAAACAGTCAAGACAGAAAACTTAAAACAATATGTCTCAAAAATTGAAAATGCACAACAAAACAAATGAGGAACGAATGGGAGGAAACTGGAGTCAACGTCTGTGACCGAACTGTAAGAAACCGCCTAAAGGAAATGGGATTTACATACAGAAAAGCTAAACGAAAGCCATCATTAACACCTAAACAGAAAAAACAAGGTTACAATGGGCTAAGGAAAAGCAATCGTGGACTGTGGATGACTGGATGAAAGTCATATTCAGTGATGAATCTCCAATCTGCATTGGGCAAGGTGATGATGCTGGAACTTTTGTTTGGTGCCGTTCCAATGAGATTTATAAAGATGACTGCCTGAAGAGAACATGTAAATTTCCACAGTCATTGATGATATGGGGCTGCATGTCAGGTAAAGGCACTGGGGAGATGGCTGTCATTACATCATCAATAAATGCACAAGTTTACGTTGATATTTTGGACACTTTTCTTATCCCATCAATTGAAAGGATGTTTGGGGATGATGAAATCATTTTTCAAGATGATAATGCATCTTGCCATAGAGCAAAAACTGTGAAAACATTCCTTGCAAAAAGACACATAGGGTCAATGTCATGGCCTGCAAATAGTCCGGATCTTAATCCAATTGAAAATCTTTGATGGAAGTTGAAGAAAATGGTCCATGACAAGGCTCCAACCTGCAAAGCTGATCTGGCAACAGCAATCAGAGAAAGTTGGAGCCAGATTGATGAAGAGTACTGTTTGTCACTCATTAAGTCCATGCCTCAGAGACTGCAAGCTGTTATAAAAGCCAGAGGTGGTGCAACAAAATACTCGTGATGTGTTGGAGCGTTCTTTTGTTTTTCATGATTCCATAATTTTTTCCTCAGAATTGAGTGATTCCATATTTTTTTCCCTCTGCTTGGTCTAAAAAAGTAACAGTTACTGACTATTTTTTTTCCTGATTTCTTATAGTGTTTCTTAAAGCCAGAAAGTTGCCATTTGAAATGACTTTAGTTTTGTGTCATGTCTGTGATCTGCTTTTTTTCTACAAAATTAAACAACTGAATGAACATCCTCCGAGGCCGGTGATTCCATAATTTTTGCCAGGGGTTGTATAACGGCGCTGGGCCCTCAGGTGATCAAAAAGTGCCTGGGCCCTTTTCAGATGCCAGTCCAGCCCTGCTCCACATTCTAAGAATGCAGGATTCCTCTGCGCTCGAAAGGTGAAAAACAAGTCAGCAGGCCACAAGATTTCTTTTGCACTTCTTCTGAGTGGAATCATCTGTGTACAGTCCGGTTCTACAGAGTCCTTTAAATCCAGACTGAAGACTCATCTGTTCTCTCCAACTGTATAATTAGTTGTAGTACATCATTGGCTTGACTGACATTAATTAGTAACATCATCCACCGGGAAGGATTCAGTCACATCAGCCTCTAGTTTTCTGCAGAGTCAGCGTTAATTAAGACTCTCCTGCTGACAAGGACGTTAAACTGATGTTAAATTGGTGTCAACATGCCAATGTCCTCTCATGGTCTTTCTGCGAGAGCCGTTTCCTGAGGGATCTGAACTCTGTATCTCTTCGGCCATTTGCCGAAATGATTGACAGCTGTTTGTTGTCAAACAATATATCTGAGTATGACCAAAATGTAATGTGCACAATTATTGTCAGAATGCTCTCAGTCATCACGGAAATCTTTCAGGGTGCATGTGAGCACTCATTTTCTTCAAAGTTTGAGTCCAGACAACCTGGTAATGTCTGTCCCTACAAAATCAGGCCAAATGTGGCCCACGGGCCACCATTTAGTAACCCTTGCTCAGGTGCAACACGGCCACAGACTAACAAATGGCTATGTGACAAAAAAGTCACATGGTTCACATTAAGAATCACAAAGTTTTATGTGTGTGTATGTTTTTATGAATGACATTTTGCCTTGCACAGTGCAGATGTTTGGTGATAAACAGAAATCAATGAAAAGGAGTTTTAACGACACCAACAAATCACACAAACAGTGAGAAAGCCTTTCATGAAAAACCTGCATTGCAGAAATGAGTTGGAGGTCGTGTCCGATGTTGATTGTGGAGCAGATGTCAGATTCTGAAGTGCAACACCTTCTGTTGAAAGCTCTGCTAACTTTAATCAGTGCAGACAGAAAAGTTTTGTAGCAAAAGATAAGCTGAACAGGGCATTATCAAATCAGTACAACAACAAGAGTTGTTTGTGTAAACCAGAATCAAAGTACTAAAATGATTACTAACATCCAAATTAATGGAGATTTGGCTGTATTGTTTTGTCTGCATTAGTCATAAAATATTTCTGGCCTCGTGGGAGTTCTAGTTTGCCTGGTGGCCCGCCGGGCCTGTGACACTGCAGGGGAAACACATGACAGATGTTTTAACTTCTGGGAACAATGCGGACCTTTTCCGAGAAACTCATTCCATCAGGGATTGCGGACACACGTCAGCCTGCAGCATTCAGGATGTGATGCAACGACGATGTCTTTCTTATCACGTCCACCTGCACCTTCCCACTCTGTAACATTTCAGATTTCACAGAGGGGTCAACATCAAGCTTGACACGTAACCTGAACTGTGTCGAGGAAATGATGTTGCCACCAGCGCGTCATTAAGCTCCATGAAAATCACAGGTTGGCAGGATGGCTGCCACCCCGCCTCATCACCCCTTCACCCACAGACAAATACACATCGTCCGGGCTTGCCGCCATCCCGCTGTCTATCTGTGGAAGCTGCAAACTGTTGCTTAAGAGCTCAGGAGAGTGACTTTAATTAAAGGCTGCGGCGAGCGAGAGCTGCTGGCTTCCTGTCTGTTTGCTGCCACGTCTGATCGGACCCTCCGTTCTCAGCTCCCTGTCAGCTTATTTTAGCTCCATGCTAAACCAGTCTGAATTACACCTCTGTCAAGGAGCGTCCATTTACTGTCAAACTACAACGGCACTCATTTAAAAACAAAAAAGTCTTGGCCTGCCGCTTCTTATTTGCGATCTTTATTTATTCAATTTATTTACAATGCACGTTTTAAAATAGTCAAGCCAAAACACTGCACAAACAAATGTTACACAACAGAAAACAAAAAACTGACATTTCCCCCAATCATGACAAAAGCACATCTACTTTGATACATTAAGTGTTACGGTATACGGCTGTGGTGTGGCCTTATGACTGATTGATAGCTGAATAGTACCAATGTTCGTTTTGTTAAAGTTGGGTTGCTCAAAAAAAAAATTTAAACAGAAAAAAAATGATCAATACTAAGAAACTAATCAATACTAAAAATCAGTGTTGGACGAAATACTCTTTTACAATGGAATCAATACCAACATTGATGTTGTCGCCTCATTGAGTTTACACACAGCTTCTCTGCACTGTTACTGCTGGTGCACAGGTCCTCCACACACACACACACACACACACACACACACACACACACACACACACGACAAACACTCTGGAGAACCAGTGCTTCCTCACTGGGACAGAGTCAGAGAAAACCAGCTGTGACACAACAGGGCCATTGGTGGCAAAAATGAAACCGTTCCAAAAGGTAAGAAACAGTCACGGAGAGAGATTTAAAGAGCTGTGAGCTGTGGAAGCCGTGACGTCAAGCTCCACTCAGAGCTTCGCAGTAATACTGTGTTCATGATGACTCTATGGACACACTCATTCAGTCTGTTATCTTACAAAGAAGACATAAATCAGCTGTTTTCAGGGAATTTTTCCCCCACTGCCTCAGACAACCTAAAAATAGTGTCTTAACGTTGCCTTTAAAAAATCAGGACAGCTGGTAATTCTGACCATGTGACTGTATGTAAAATATACTACACAAAATGTTAAATACCTGACAGTTATGTTGCTGTATTGTTTGTTTTGCACTGTTAAGGCCCTTTCAGATGTCACACTTTATCAGCTTCAAATAACGCCTCCTTTTACGTCTGATGTGTTGGATGCATCAGAGGCATCTCTGTCCTGATCACAGCACTGAAAGTAATCACATACTCTGAGGACGTAATTAAAAGTTGAAACGACTCCATTAAAAAATGGTTTCATCATGAGGTTTATGTCACAGGGCAGCATGCTGGCTTAGTGGTTAGCACGGTTGCCTCACAGCAAGAAGGTCATGGGTTTGATTCCCACCTGTGTCCTCTCTGTGTGGAGTTTGCGTGTTCTCCCCGTGCCTGTGTGGCTTCTCTCCGGGTGCTCCAGCTTCCTCCCACATCCAAAAACATGCAGGTTAGGTGGACTGGAGACTTTAAATTGTCCATACTGTAGGTGCAGGTGTGAAAGTGTTTGTTTGTCTGTGTGTGGCCCTGAGACAGACTGGCGTCCTGGCCAGGGTGAACACCACCTCACGGTCTATGACTCCTGGGATAGGCTCCAGCCCCCCGCAACCCTTAATTGGACTAAGCAGTTGAAGATGAGTGAGTGAGTTTATGTCACAATGAGAAATCCTAATGAACAAACACTTTGCAGTCGTTTCATCATCTCCTGTTGTGTTTATAATAAACATTTGTATTTATTTACTGTGTCTTTTTCCTTGTTGAAATACAGATATGAATAATCTAAAAGACTTAAAAATGTACACATTAATTTCCATACAATTTTATTTGTCTAAAAATAAATGTCCAAGGCTCCTTATAATGTTAATCAAGAAATCATCTCATCTGAAATAACAGGTAAGTTATAGTTTCAATTTACAGATGAAGAAAGATTTTGAAAAAATCTTTTATTTTTTTACTATTTTAATTACAAATGTTATAAACTTTGTCTTTTTTACAGTAATCAGAAATTCATTTTGAGGTTAAAAAAAACATTTGCAAGAATTTTTCTTCAGAAAACTGCTGTGTATAAATGAGCAATTCTGTGACACTTTTCTGCCACTGTAGTTTTCCGTGTTTTGGCGACAACCAGCAATGTGTGCTCCCAGCAGAGTGTTGTGTTCGATTGGCTTTTGACGCAGTGTGTCAAAAACGCGAAACATCTAGATTACTTTGATGTTGTTCAACAACTGTTTATGAACTCAAACAATGACATATTAAATGTATTTATTCTGTAGGCATAGCACACGAACTAGACTACTACAGCTCTTATTTAATTTTGTACTTTTGTCTGTATACATTGGTTCTTTTGGCCTGATCCTTCCTGTGCACGTGTTCCTGGGGATCCACGGTACTCGCGATACACATTCCGTCCACACTGGGGCTCTCTGCCACTGTCCTCTCCGTCACGCGGGTCTTAGAGCAACGGCAGAATGTGGGCTTTTACCGTCTCATTAAAGGCAGACTGGGGGGACACCGACCTTATAAATCAATCAAACCTCCTCTCGCTGTGCCAGAGGGGAGCTGGATCGAGATGGGTTTTGTCCCAGGGAGAGAATATCCCAGGCTGCACCTCATCCAAATGGTGTCACAGGACGTATTATGCTGAGGCAGCACGCCAACGCTGACAGCAGCTTCTATTTTCATACATTTAGTGGGATTACACTGCAGAGGCCGTCATTATGTCCTATTACTGCCATCACCGTCACATCAGGCACGTCATTAAAAAATAAAACCCTCACACCTCTCCGTCCTGTCCAGCCTGCTTTTTGGGGAGTCAGAATAAAAAGTGGATGGGAACCATATCTAGTTATTTTTTTTTCCATCCTCACATACACACTGTACAACTGAAAACATAAAACACATCTTTAATTATTCATGCTGAGGATTTCTTCTGTGACCACACAGAGCACTGATACATACCTGCTTTGAGAAGTGTCAGATAATTCAGAGCATGTTTAATAGTGTGAAATGGCTCAGATAAATAAGGTGGTCACAAGCAAAGCGCACCCCCCACGAAACATACAGAGGATCAGGGCGATGACAGTCAGGTCAGAGTATGCTGCCATTTTTCAACACAGAGTCAAGAACAAGAAGAATTTGCCTGCCTGCCTATTGGGAGTTATGCGGAGAGGCGCTGGGGCATCATTCGTGAGCTGAGCGAGGGGTTGAGCTGAGGAGGAGAAGTTGCGCATGCTCCAACGTGCACACAACGACACTAACCTAGTCATACAAGGTCTGTTAGAAAAGTAGCCAACCTTTTTATTTTTTGCAAAAACCATATGGATTTGAATCACGTGTGATTGCATCAGCCAAGCTTGAACCTTCGTGCGCATGCGTGAGTTTTTTCACGCCTGTCGGTTGCATCATTCGCCTGTGAGCAGGCTTTGAGTGAGCACTGGTCCTCCCCCCTCATCAGATTTTCATTGTGAGGAAAATGTCTGAACGGCTGGAGCAGCGCTACATCAAATTTTTTCAGAAACTGTGAGAGACAGCCAGGTGGACACCATTCGGAAAATTCAGATGGTTTTCAGGGATGATTTTATGGGCATCACACAGATTAAGGAGTGTTACAGCCAGTTTAAAGATGGCGCACAATGGCGCACAACGACCAGATCATTTCCAAACTGAATGCTGTGTTGATCCGGGACGTCGTCTGACTACCAGAGAAATGGCAGAAAAGGTGGACATGGCACTTTTCCGGCACATTCCCTCTGCCCCCTCGGCGGATTTTCATTGTCAGGAAAATGGCCGAGCGGATAAACTCTGTGTCGAATTATACATTTTTCGTGATGCATAATTTGACTTAGCAAATGTAGAATTTCTGAGAAGCTTTGTTCTATCTCACAAGACATATATTAAGTGAGGCCAAATCTAGGGTCTATCACAAGGAAGACTATTCACACTCGCCTTCACAGAAGCAGAGGGCAGTGCATTGTAACTGAGCTTTTTTGCACTTGCAATGCCCAACACAACCCTTCTTACATTTGCAAGAGACAAGTTCATAACTGGACTGGCCTGCATCTGGTAGGCATGTCCAGAAGGGTTCATAGTCTCCCTCAGATGTCTTTGACCAACCCCATTTGCATGGTGAAGGTAGTTCTGGTGTTGACACCAGCACTTGACCCCACACGTGACCTCCTTGGTATACTGCTGTCTTGACATGCTCTTCCAGGGCAGCCTTGGTCGGAGGGATTGATTCTGCATTGTGCGTCTTGGCGAATAACTTCCTTCTTGCCATATCTATTTCTGTGCATGTGCTGGTTTTGTCATAGAGTAGGATAACAAACCTCTCAATTGTGTCCATTACCTCTTGTGGTATCTCAGTTGGGGCTGAAGACAGTTTCAACAGGGCATGCGTAAGCTCAGGAAACACAGTCCATACAGCCCACGCAGTCTTTTTCCCATGGCCAACAAAGCTTGACACAGTGTCGCAACCCGTCACTGCATGGAACAGTGGTAGCGCACGTGCTTTCTCAGGTCCTAGCCCTGCTGCATTTTCATGGGCTGCTAAGTATCGGAAACTCTTTCCAGTTCCGAAAGCCAACCAAAGCTCATCTTCTGGTTGTAGAGTCTGAGCCACTGCCACATCTAGCACCACAACATCAGTATCTACTGTTTTAATCATGATCTTATGATGGCCATTTCTGGCTGCATGGGCTACATGTAATAACATGCGACTATCGGCTTCCTCATGCGAACAAGGAGCAGTCGAAGACCTATCTGGGAGTGGTGGCTTGCTAAGGACTTCTGTGTCACTAGTGATAACAAGCTGTTTGTTCTCCTGCAGTAACGATGTGAGAAGAGCTTTTGAGAGAAAGGCAAACAATTCTGTCTTATTGCTGTCAACTCTGAGAAAGTTTGGCCAGTTCCTGGGAATGGCTGCATCACCTACCACACGTCTCTGAATCCCAGTTCCACGCTTTGCTCTTGTAGCAGCTTTCAGAGAATCAGACAAGTAGCGGTCCCACACCAGATCAAGCCTGGACACACTTTCAAGTATTCTGGTCAGATATGGAATGAAGATCACATGGACATAGTCATTGAAGGTTTTTACTGAACTTGGTTTCACCATCTGGATGATGGCTGCCCCATCTACAATGGTACAGGTAACCTTTGGACTTTCTGAGTATGCACTATGAACTTTTTCCAGGCATGGAAGCCGATCACTCTTCTGTCCCAGGTGGAGACCTCCCCCATCAGACAGCGCTGGTGGACACGGTTGGTTGTTGTGTCGAAAGAATTCATCTAACTTTCCATCCCTGGACTGGCAAGCAATAAATAGTCTTGAAAAGAGTGCCATATCCTGTTTGAGAGAAACCAATTTCTGTTTTGGTTTTGATACTGTCCTCCTGGTTGAAGTACCGAACACCTGCAGCTTATTTCTTGGTATGGTGGTAAAACCAGGCTCACTGGTTTTATTCTCCCAACAATGCGTTCTTTTGTGAAAGCATCAAATTGTTGCTCTCCTGTCTGTTTCACTTTTGTAACTGCCTCAGCAGCTGAAGGTCCAGCAAGTTCCTTTGAGTGGAGAACAACCAAGTCCTTGCTTTCCTCTTCAAATGGATTTCCAAAATGTTCCATTGCACTGACCAAAGACCATACATCTTTGATGAATGAGATCTGGGGACTTGTTTGATCATGGTGAAGTGTGTTATCTGATTTTTTTGAACTAATCTCAAATTTCTGTATGGATCGGGCTACTTCTGGTTCTGCTACCATCCATCGCAATAGTGCAGATGGGTTATCAGTGAGGCCCACAGCACCACCATCTCCTTTGATGCAAGCATTCATCTGCTCATGAGCCTGGTCGATGGCCATGGAGGAAAACACATTATTGGTCTTCTGGACAGTGAACTTGCCTTCCCTGAACGCTTGAGCTACGCTCGGGTGTGTCCTTGGTAGTTCAGCCATGTCCCTCAGGTGAACTGGAATCCATCTTGCATAATGGGTATGATTCATTGCATGAAACCACTTGACTAGTTCTGTTAGTGCATCAAGGTACATGGAGAAACATCCCTCTCGCAATGACTGCACAAATACTAGCACGAGCAGCTCTAATTCAAGAACAATAGACCAGTACTGAAATTGTGGGATGTTTTCTGCTCTCCTGCTGCACCAAACTTCAAACGCAAGCGGCACTTGAGCTGTTTGTGTTTGACAATAGTTGTCATAAGCCCGGTGCTGCAGAACATACAGAGCCGTTGCTGTAATTTGATGGGCTCTCCTGGTGCGAGTTACATGGGCTGCTTTAAGGAAGGAGTCAGCTTTCCCTGGAGATGAGATGTCAGCTTGCACCAGTGCTTCAACCCAACCGCTTCCTTGTAACCAGTTTCCCAACATCTTCAATGCCGCCATCTCAATATGCAGTCCACCAAACATAACCACCAGCTTGTCTTCACCATATTTTTCCGGCCATTTGAACTGGATTTGTTTTGCCAGGGTGTATAATGGTTGGTCAAATGTGACCATTGGACTTTGGCCAGGATTCAGCTGTTCCACAGCCTTACTTATGACATCAAGTGAATTCGGTCAGTCCCTTCACCAACAACAGATGGATGCTGGATCAAAGAGATTGCTGTGCCATGGAAAGAATCCCTAGCTGTTGTGGAACTGGGATTATGATCAATATTGTCAACTGCAGCAGTGGTAAACACATGACTGCGCAACTGTGGAGGGCACACCACTTGTTCTCTATGAAACTGCTGGCAGACTTGGTTCCTCATCTGAGTTGAAATCTGAAAAACACAATTGTAGGATACGCTCAGGCCCAGATGTGCCATTTTATCGACAAGTTCCCTTTTACGTGTTTGGGCATGCAGCAGCAGTCCCACATATAATGGACCTGGTGTCTCCTGTGCAGTACTGTGTCGGACAAAAGCAGTTCTGTCTGGTGCCCGCTTGTGCTTAACACTGTTGAATTTTAGCAACTGAGCAATTGTAAGTGCTGCAGGAGATGTTGCTTCTTCCATCTGGTCTTTGATACTGGGTCCCTCTAGTACCATGTTAACAAGGGTAAGCAACAGCTGTGGCACAGAGTCCTCTTGGCATTGTTCAGGAAAACCATTAAATGGTTTTGCCTCACCAAACGTGACGGCAGACTATCTGTGCAGCATGTGCAATGTGCATAGCATCTTCGTTGTTATCCTGCTCACAGGCTTTGACAAGAGCAGTGCCGATGTCATCTTCAAAGGCCATCAGGACATCTCTTCCCTTCATGTAAGCTTGCATATCTGGGAACTCAGCAAGAAGTTTCTCTTTCAGCCGTGTAGAGTTAATTCTGCTCTCAACCTCAACTCCTAACTGTTCCATTCATCAATCAACTCAATCAACTTTTTTCTTATATAGCGCCAAATCACAACAAACAGTTGCCCCAAGGCGCTCTATATTGTAAGGCAAGGCCATACAATAATTATGAAAAACCCCAACGGTCAAAACAACCCCCTATGAGCAAGCACTTGGCTACAGTGGGAAGGAAAAACTCCCTTTTAACAGGAAGAAACCTCCAGCAGAACCAGGCTCAGGGAGGGGCAGTCTTCTGCTGAGACTGGTTGGGGCTGAGGGAGAGAACCAGGAAAAAGACATGCTGTGAAGGGGGGCAGAGATCGATCACTAATGATTAAATGCAGAGTGATGCATACGGAGCAAAAAGAGAAAGATACAGTGCATCATGGGAACCCCCCCACAGTCTATGTCTAAAGCAGCATAACCAAGGGATGGTCCAGGGTCACCTGATCCAGCCCTAACTATAAGCCTTAGCGAAAAGGAAAGTTTTAAGCTTAATCTTAAAAGTAGAGAGGGTATCTGTCTCCCTGATCTGAATTGGGAGCTGGTTCCACAGGAGAGGAGCCTGAAAGCTGAAGGCTCTGCCTCCCATTCTACTCTTACAAACCCTAGGAACTACAAGTAAGCCTGCAGTCTGAGAGCGAAGCGCTCTAATGGGGTAATATGGTACTACGAGGTCCCTAAGATAAGATGGGACCTGATTATTCAAAACCTTATAAGTAAGAAGAAGAATTTTAAATTCTATTCTAGAATTAACAGGAAGCCAATGAAGAGAGGCCAACACGGGTGAGATATGCTCTCTCCTGCTAGTCCCCATCAGTACTCTAGCTGCAGCATTCTGAACCAACTGAAGGCTTTTTAGGGAACTTTTAGGACAACCTGATAATAATGAATTACAATAGTCCAGCCTAGAGAAAATAAATGCATTAATTAATTTTTCAGCATCACTCTGAGACAAGACCTTTCTGATTTTAGAGATATTGCGTAAATGCAAAAAGGCAGTCCTACATATTTGTTTAATATGCGCTTTGAATGACATATCCTGATCAAAAATGACTCCAAGATTTCTCACAGTATTACTAGAGATCAGGGAAATGCCATCCAGAGTAACGATCTGGTTAGACACCATGCTTCTAAGATTTGTGGGGCCAAGTACAATTCATTTCTTGTAGAGCTGGGAAAGTTCCACTAGTTTGAATACCAGTGCTGACCCATCATGTCTGGTCTCCTCGATGTAAAGCACCAACTCAGCAAAAACAACACCAGAGGTTGATGCTGCATGTCCCTTGCTATTACCTTCAAGACCTTCCAGGTTAACCTTTCTGGCACGATTATAGAGACCTGCTAGGTATCTGGAGTGATACTTAGCTTCAATTGCCACCATGTCCCCAGCACTAAGTCGTCCAAGTAATTCTGTGTCTTGAAGCAGGGTTACAGCAGCACACACCCGATTGTCTGCTTGAAATGTTGCAGCCTCGTGAAGGCCTTCATTGCCAGCAGGCTGTCTGCAGAAGAAACAAATGTCCTGTCTCATTTCAGGAGTCCGATTTGGTTGGGATCTTCTGAGTTTGGATTCTGACTGTTGATCAGGACTTTCACTGCATGCTCGCTTTTTTGCCCTTTTCAACATGGTTTCATTGTACTTCAGACTGCATGTATGATGATATTGAGCTTTGTTCACAACCATGCTTCAATACCATGACCCTCATCCAGTCTTCCAATAGGAAATGTTGAAGGGAGCTGGCCAATTTCATTGAACTGGATTAAATGCTCTGCAAGTGAAGTATATCCACTCCCCTTGTCTTCTCGCTTAGACTGCAAAGGACATCTCAATGCCTCTGTTGTGTGCTCTTGGCAAATAATACAGAGCTTCCAGTCAGTCTTGGCTGCACAAGAAGTTGATGGTCCTTGACCATCAAAATTCACAAGTTGTAATTTCTTTGACATTTTCTCAACAAAAAAAAATATGTTTGCAGTAAAGGCCGAGGGTTTATCCTTTTACCACTGTTTACGTAAACGATGACTGATTTGACACCGAGATCATACATATCAGACCATCATACAAGTGACGGCTGCCATCTTGGGAAATGGTGGCCATCTTGAATATGAAATGAAAACTTTTCAGTTATCCTATAGACATTTACCAAGTACAGTATATGGTAAATATGTCTAAAATATCATATTATGTCCATCACTCATAAGAAAACAGGCATTGCTGGTGGCCATTTTGAAAAATGGCTGCCATGGGCGCCATGTTGAAAATTCATAATGCCTCCATATCCAAATCTTTTCGGTATGCTTTGGCTATATGTGTACCAAATTTCATGCTTTTATCACAAACTGAACGATTGTTTTGGTTATCTGCTGCACTAAAAACGAGAAGGGTGGAAGTGAGACTCGGGACTTTGAATGTTGGCAGTTTGGTAAATAGGGAGAGCTGGCTGATGTAATGGAGAGGTGAAAGATAGACATACTGTGTGTGCAAGAGACCAAGTGGAAGGGAAGTAAGAGCAGGAGCATCGGTGGTGGATTCAAGTTGTTGTATCCTGGTGAGGACAGGAAGAGAAATGGTGTTCGAGTCATTTTAAAGGAAGAGCATGTTAAGAGTGTGTTGGAGATTAAAGCCGTGGTCACAACCCACCGTACTTGCACGTGCGTGCAGTCTATTTGCAAAAACGTGGGCTAAATTTGGAGATCCGTACATCGTAAGTACTGCCTCAGTACGAATTTAGGAGCATGCAGACACAGGCAGACACAACGTAGAGGTTTTAGTGCATGCAGAACTTTCGCTGCGGTCAGGCTGCGGATTCACCAGCAGTACAGATGACGCACATTGTGAGTACTGCCTCAGTACAGATTCAAAGCAGCACATTTTCATTCAATTACTATGGAATTAACCAAATCCGTACGTAGGCAGTACGGATTACGGCACTCACCACATACTATGGAGGCCGACAGACTTGCATGCACGACGCAGCTTCTCACTTGAACTTGGACTTTATTTCCAAACTTCAGCAACACAGACACTCCACAGCTTCAGTCTGATAACTAGCTGTAACTTTTTGAGGCAAGTAAACACTCGTACAACTGACCGCTGCAGGCTGGACATGCTCATGCATCGCCGATGCCGAAAAACACCTGCCGCTCTGGTCCCACTCATAAAAAAGAAAAGCCGACCCCACACACACACACTACTTTATTGTCAACTCTCTTTATCGTTACACTCCTAGAGATGTGCGTTGAACGTACTCCCTCCCTCCTCTTGCTACTGCCTCCGTATGTTTTCACAAAAATATAGTGGCCGTGGCATCCACAGAAAACATACAGCGAAAAAAAAATGCACGGTGGGTTGTGACCGCTGCTTAAGCGAGTGTCTGACAGGGTGATGAGTGAAGTTGGAAAATGAAGGATTGAAGATGAATATCATCAGTGCCTATACCCCACGTGGAGGTTGTGAAATGAAGGCGAAAGAAGATTTCTGGAGTGAGTTAAATGAGGTGGTGGAGAGTGAACCCAAGCATGAAAGAGTGGTGATAGGAGCGGACTTCAATGGGCATGTTGGTGAAGGGAACAGAGGTGATGAGGAAATATTAGTATCAAGGACAGATGGTAGTTGATTTTACAAAAAGGATGGAAATGGCTGTCGTGAACACCTACTTTATGAAAATGGAGGAGCACAGGGTAACATAAGAGTGGAGGAAGGAGAGGCAACTAAAAGAAACTGGAGAATGTAAGGTGGTGGCAGGAGAGAGTATAGCTTGACAGTATAGGATGGTGGTTTCAATTCATTTAATTTTATATAGCCCCAAATCACAACAACGCTGCCTCAAGGCGCTTCACATAAGTAAGTCTAACCTTACCAACCCCCAGAGCAAACACACAGGCAACAGTCATAAGGAAAAACTCCCTCTGAGGAAGAAACCTCAAGCAGACCAGACTAAAAGGGGTGACCCTCTGCTTGGGCCATGCTACCGACACAAATTACAAAACGATTCACAAAATGAATATGCAGGAAATGTTGCCAGAGGCATCAGAAAGACAAGAAATACTGTATAATTTGCCAGCATTAAAACAACAAGAAAAACAGAAGAAATACTAAGGTGATCGCCGATAAAGTTGAGGCTGCGGCCCACTCCATTTCCTAATAAAATTAATTTAAAAGAGTAAAAAGCGGACTTCCGGAATGGCTAGCGACAAGACGGGTGCATAGTCGTTTCGCTCCGTCTAAAACTGACTTAAAATAACCCTCCAAACTCGATAAATACGCTGAAACTTAACAGAGGATGAGTGGGGGTAAATCCAAAAAAGGACAGCGGAATCCAAGAAAAACGACAAATGAGGAGGATATATCTAAAATTGTGCACGAGGAACAATGCGGCGCGTTATCTGAGTCAACGGCGGATTCAAGCGAAGACTCTCCAACTTTGAAGGAAATCAGGGAGGCTATCCTGGGCATGAAAGCAGATATGGCAGAAACCATAAGAGCGGAACTTGCTGTATTTATTAAAGATTTGAACCAAAGGCTGATAGATCAAGCAGCCACTTTGGAAACACACGGCAAAGCCATAGCCAGTGCCGAGGAGCCCATTGCGGATTTCGAGGCTTGTGGCGTGGTGACAAGAGAAACACTACTCAAGCTGCTGAAAGAGCAAAGAAAACTACAAGACAAAGTAATCAGTCTCGAGTCTTGTTCAAGAGGATCCAATATTCGCATATACGGAATCCCGGAAGACACCGAAACTGGCTCTATGGTGACTTTTGTGAATAATCTCCTCACCAAGGAGTTACCATTACCTGAAGGCACCTCACTTCAAATCCAGCGTGCACACAGGTCATCGGCACGTAAATCTGAGTCAGGCTCACCTCCGCGATCAATAATAGTCAATTTTTTGCAGTTTGAGGTGAAGGAAATGGTTTTGAGACTAGCATGGAAGACAAAGGTGATGCTGAATAATAAACAGATCTACTTTGACCATGATTATGCGTTGGAGGTGATGGAGAAATGCAGATCATATGGAGACATTAAGCGAGTACTCAATGAAAAGGGTATCCGTTTCCAAACACCTTTTACGTGCATTCACTGGAGTGATGGGCCAAGAACGTATAATGACGCAGAGGATGCTACGCGGGAGTTGCGGGCCCGAGGGCTGGAGGTGACAGAGGGCAGGACGAAGACGCCTCCAGACGCGAACATCGAGGAGAGAATCAACGCTGCATTCCCATGGCAACAAGTACGCCCAGGAGGCCGTGAATCAACTGTCGAGAGGAGAGTGAAAGAGAGACTTCAAGAGTTTCGCAGAGGAGAGAGAGATTTTTCGACGAGGAAATGAAAGACGGTATTGTTTTACAAGAAAGAAAAAAAAGTAGGTATATATAGGTATGAGTGTTTTGTTAGCTGTCTTTTGCAAATTGTTAAACGTGGCCAGTTGGGCGTCAGCGGAAGCACCGTAGTTTGTTGGACTTATTGTGGGGGATGTATATGCGGGTCGGACATTCCGCCACAAGGGGGAGCCCTGACCATAGGGAGGGACCTTTCTGTTGGGGAAAGTGTAGTGACACGGACCCACAACAGGGGGCGCAAATGAACGGTCAATAGATGAGCCAAAAGGTAACAATTTAATGTTGTGAATGTGCACAACGATTATACAGACAATCACAGAATCCGATAGCAGTCAATACACCAAGGTGACGTGTGGGCAGGCTCGAGGATAGAAGACGTCTGTCCTGAGAAGAGCCGGAACCACACGATTTCCACCGCCACAGAACCCGGAGAATACTGGAGCCGCCAAGTCCCGAATTCCCAGGTGATCACCGTCCCCGACTGTCGGATCTGGTACTGCTGGCGAGGAGCATAAACAGTGAGATGTGGGTGTGTGCACACCCAGTAACAAAAACAGTCAGAAGGTGGAAAGTCACCTCCACCTCTAATCACACACTCGTGCAGCTCCTGTCTAACCACTTATCTGGTTTGGGTGTGAAGCGAAGCCGTCGCTGTTCACACCAAACGCCAATCCACAGATAATGAAACGCCACAGGAATACGGCTGCAAAGAAGTTCAGGTTATTATTCAATGATTTAGGTCAGCAGAGAAAAGTACCTTCACAGGTAGATGATATCTCAGCAGCGAGGTAGAGATGACATCCGGCTTTTATGGAGTGATGAAATGAAGATGGGTGACAGCTGTCATGAGTTGATGTGTGACAGCTGTCACTCCCGGTTGTGTCCGTGGCGGCAGCGCCCTCTCGTGCCTGAAGCCCGCACTTCAGGCAAGGCGCCCTCTGGTGGTGGGCCAGCAGTACCTCCTCTTCTGGCGGCCCACACAACACTTTCTCCCCACTTTCCAGCAAAGACATCCAGGTATCCAAGGATCCTGAGGAAAAGGAAGACTTTCTGATTTTATTTTATTTCATGTTGTTTGGTGTTCTTAATGTTCTTGATAGTTCAGTTTACAGTGGGTATTATGTGTATTGTAGTCATGAAACTCATACCAACAAGTTCAGGGTGTCACATAAAGGGTATATTCTCATCAAGATTTTTGCCACACACATATGCTAAATTTTTTAACTCTTAACGTAAAAGGCTTTTGAGCCCCAATAAGCAAAGTAAAATATTGAGTAAATTGAAGGGGGAGAAAATTGATGTTGCATTTTTGCAAGAGACTCACATGGCCGGATTAGAGCATGAGAGACTTAAAAAGCAAGGTTATAAACATGTTTTCTTCTCATCCAATGGATTAAAACATACAAGAGGAGTAGCAATATTAATAACAGGAAGTCATTTTTGAACATATTTCAACAATCAAGGATAAAGAGGGGAGGTATGTAATGGTAATAGGGAAATTAGATGGAGAATTATTTACACTATACAATATATATGTCCCCCCCGGCTCCAAATCAGAGAAATATATTCAAATAATAGAAAAAGCAGTAACTGAGGCAAAGGGGCTACTTGTATGTGCAGGAGACCTTAATATGGCATTGAGACCGAGCACCGACTCATCTGGGAATAGAGCCTCTCAAACTCAAAAAATGACTAAAAAGATAAATTTAATGTTGGAAGAAATGGGCATTGTTGATATCTGGAGAAATTTGCATCCTGCTGATAGAAATTATACATTCTATTCACCCCCACATTCCTGTTATTCAAGAATCAATTTTTTTTTACATTTAAAAGATATGGATAGAATACAGAGTTGCTCAATTTGTTGGGAAAGTGTAGTGACACAGACCCACAACAGGGGGCGTAAATGAACGGACAATGAAAGAGTCGAATATGAACACTTTACTGTTGTGAATGAGCACAACCACAATACAGAGGAATACAGAATTTTGCAAACAGTCAATCCACAAAGTGACGTGTGGGCAGGCTCGAGGATAGAAGACGTCTGTCCTGAGAAGAACCGGAACCACACGATTTCCTCCGCCACCGAACCCGGAGAATACTGGAGCCGCCAAGTCCCGAGTCCCCAGGTGGCCACCGTCTCCGAATGTCGGATCTGGTACTGCTGGTGAGGAGCAGAAACAATAAGATGTGGGTGTGTGCACACCCAGTAACAACAATGGTGGAGATTCCACCTCCACCTCTCACACACACTCGTGCAGCTCCTGTCTCAAACATTTATCTGGCTGGGGTGTGAAGCGAAGCCGTCGCTGATTACGCCAATCTCCCAGATAAGGCACTCTGCAGGAAAACAGCTGTAAAACGAGTTCAGTCTAAGACACAGTTAGTTTAAAGGCTGAGAATATTACCTTCACAGGTTGATGTTATCTCGGCAACGAGGTGGAGATGAAGTCCGGGTTTTATGGAGTATTATGATGAAGTGTAGATGGGTGACAGCTGTCATGAGATAATGAGTGACAGCTGTCACCCCCGGCTGTGTCCGTGGCGGCAGCGCCCTCTCGTGCCTGAAGCCCGCACTTCAGGCAGGGCGCCCTCTGGTGGTGGGCCAGCAGTACCTCCTCTTCTGACGGCCCACACAACACAATTGGGGCCATGGACATCTCTGATCACTCCCCTTTATATTTGTCTGTTTCCATGAATCAGAGTAGAAAAGAGACTTATTGGAGACTAAATAATAGTACACTGAATAATAACATATGTGAGCAGCTATCAGCAGAAATATCAGAATATCTACAAATAAATGACAATGGTGAAACTTTGGTGCACATATTATAGATGCTTGTAAAGCAGTTATGAGAGGAAGGATTATAGCAAAATCTACATATATTAAAAGACAAAGAACTGAAAAACGTAAGACATTACAATCTGAGTTGTTATTGCTAGAGACTAAACATAAGGGGACATTAGATGAACATACACAATTAGAGATTAAAAAAAAAGAAAAGAAACCAAATAGAGGAATTATATGACCAAGAAATCCAGAATAAAATCTTATTTACTAAACAGAATTATTATGAAGGAGGCACTAAACATATGAAACAATTAGCTTACAAACTTAGAAAACAGACATCTGAAAACATAATTAGTAAGATAAAAGACCCTATAACAAAAGAAATATATCACCAAATAGATCAAATTAGAAATTGCTTCAAAGATTATTACAAAATGTTATACTCCCAACCACCCGTTGGCACCGATCAAAATATGGAGAAATTACTGAATTCACTCACATTACCCTCGGTCACAGAAGAGGAAAATAAAAAATTGATTTCGGAAATCACAAAGGAAGAAATACAATCTGCTATAGGTGGACTTAAATCCAATAAGAGTCCAGGCGCTGATGGATTCACAGCAGAGTGGTACAAAAAATTAAGCACTGCTTTAACTCCAATCTTGTTGAAAACTTATAACTGGGTTCTTGGAGGAGGAGAAATTCCTCCTTCATGGAACGAGGCAATCATTTCTTTAATACCTAAAGAGGGCAAGGACAAAACTGAATGCTCAAACTACAGGCCTATAAGTGTATTAAATATAGACTATAAAATATTCACATCTATTTTAGCCAGAAGGATGGAAAGGATCTTGCCCAGAGTAACACATTTTGACCAAACTGGGTTTGTTAAGGCACGGCAAACTCATGACAATGTGAGGAGATCTGTTGTGGGCTGGGGTGTTTGGCTGGTTTGGTTTTTGTTTTCTGTTTCTCCCACCAGGTGGTATGCATTCAGGACTGAGTGGCTGAGCATCAGGACCTCACCCTGAACACCTGAGGCTTGTTATCACGTGCAGGTCATCAGAACTCACAGCTGTGGTGTATTTTGTCTTAATCAGAGATTGCTGCATTTAAACCTTGAATGCACAGTGCGTGATTGCCAGAGACTCGACCTTGTGAGCAGACGTGTGAGATCGACGTCAGGAGAACAATCTCACCATCACGGACGCAGAGACCGCTCCAGGTTTGACGCCACAGTCTGTGAAGGAGGATTGGGTGAGGTCTCACGCTCTTCAGCACACTTCCTGAGGTAATTTAGTTTTGGTGACTTTTATGAAGTAATGACAGTGGATTTGGTGTCCCTCACACCTTGTGTTAGTGAGCTGTCACGTTATGCTAATTGTCTAATCAGCTTCTGCTGCAGTGGAGATTTGAACTGAGTTGTTCCGTGCCTGCAGGGTAAGAAGCTGATGTATAGATTTAAGCCAGGAAGTGTTTGCTGATTGTGTGCACCTTTGAGTTGTGTCTCTCTGTGTGGAGTTGGACTCACCTCATGTTTTCTTTCTTCACAGACTCAGTTTGTCGCGGCCACCTGGGGGGTGTCGGCGGGGTCCCTGGGTCCGAACTGCTGTGGCTCCGGACCATTTGCGCTGCTGAGAGCGCGCCGTGTTTTCACCTCACCAGACCGCGGACTGTTTAGTTGTTTAATATCACTCACTGTTATGTTTATTAAATTCTGTTATCCTTTGAACCGTGCTCTGCTTATTTTATGCTTGGTCCTTCAAACACTGGGTCGGTTCTCCGACCGCGTCCGAAACATAACAAGATCTTTACAAATCATTAGACATATAAATTTAAACAAAACACAGGCAATTTTATTGAGCTTAGATGCGGAGAAAGCTTTCGACTCAGTGAGGTGGCGTTTCCTGTTTAAAGTTATGGAAACATTCAAATTCAATGAAGTGATTATTAGGACATTAAAAGCATTATATAGCAAACCCGTTGCAAGATTAAAAATAAATGGTGCTCTTTCTGATCCTTTTGAGCTTGAAAGATCTACAATACAGGGATGTGGGCTCAGTCCACTTTTATTTTCAATATTTATTGAACCTCTGGCTCAGAATATAAGAGAAAAAAAAAAAAAGGTATTCAAATGACAGCAGGAGAACAAAAATTGGCTCTGTTTGCAGATGATGTCATGGTTTATCTATCAAATCCCACAGAGACTTCCAGAATTAATTGCAACCCTGAGAGATTATGGGAGTTATTCTGGATACAAATTGAATGAACAAAAATCTCAAGTCTTGTGTTTTAATTATTGCCCTTCCGTCCATGTGAGTCAAGCATTTAAATTTGAATGGAACAAAAAAATTATTAAATATTTAGGTATCAATTTACCGACTGATTTGTCTAACCTTGAAGAATTAAATTATGATCCTTTAAAAAAAGAAACTATTCAGGAAGTTGCGAGATGGAATGTGATACCATATTTGAATATTACTTCAAGAGTGGATACTGTAAAAATGAACATCCTTCCAAGAATGTTATATTTATTTCAGTCAATTCCAATTACAAAACCAGAAGTATACTATATAGAATGGGACAAAATTATTTCTAGATTTTTTTGGGCTGGTAAAAAACCCAGAGTAAAGTTTAAAACACTGCAACTGTCTAAACAGCAAGGGGGGCTTGCTTTACCTTGCCTCACTGATTATTATAAAGCAGCACAACTGCGACCATTAGTCTGCTGGTGTAATCCAAGTTACAATTCAAAATGGAAGGAGATAGATCAGGGTTTAATGGCACAACGTCCAATTAGTACACTTATTGGAGATCCCTTGATGAAAAATGTAGTATTAGATATAAATAACCCAATTTTTAACAGTTCACTGAAGGTATGGAGGGACATCATCAAAAAATACGACATTTATGAGAAATTTGAATTTTTTTAAATGGTTTGCTTACGATTCAGATTTCATACCAGGGAAAGTAGATTCAGGATTTAAAACCTGGTGCAGTAAGGGCCTTACTACATATTATACTTTGTTCGAGAAAGGTGTGATAATGAGCTTCCAGGATCTAAAAGAAAAGTTCGGACTAATAAATCAAGACCACTTCAGGTATTTACAAATTAGGGACTTTATTAAAAAAATTTCATTCATAAACCGATTTTTGAGAAAGGGGACATTTTTGATATCCTGTCGAGTGCATATAACCATGCCCCAATCCAAAGAATTATCTCCAAATTGTATATGGTAATTCAAAATTTACAAGGTAATGACTCCACACATTTAAAAGATAGGTGGGGAGGGCAATTTTTCTTTAACGTTGGACAGTTGGGAGAGAATATGTCAGCAACAATGGTTCGTTACCAGTGCCCCTTCATGGAGAGAATTTTCTTGGAAAAATGCAATTTGTTATTTCCGTACACCAGCCCAACAGTCGAAATATTCAGACCAGATCGAATGCTGGAGGCAATGTGGTCAAACGTTGGCAGACCATTTTCATATATTCTGGAATTGTTCTTCTGTTACTCCATTTTGGGATGAAATGCATATTGTTTTGGAAACAGTTTTTAAAAAGAAAATTCATAGAAAATTTGAAATACTATATCTTGGAGATTTGTTAGAATTAAAACTTACGAAAGAAGAACTCTATTTGATGAAAGTGTTATTGGTAGCAGGGAAAAAATGTATAACCAGGCACTGGCTTCAGAAAGAAATACCAACTATTAATGAGTGGATTAACATTATACATCAGATTTTCACTATGGAACGGTTGACATTTAAGGTGAAACTCCAAACGGATGTTTTTGAAGAATTTTGAAAAAAATGGCTATCCTTTGTAATAGTAATTAGACCTGACTTTGTCTGATTTGTACTAAACCCCACTGTGTTCGTGTTCTGTTTTATTTGTATACAATCGAAAAACAATAAAATGTGAATAACAACAAAAAAAAAAAAAGTAAAAAGCGCAGTAACATACTATGCCAGTATGCTAGCCATATGAAAGGGAAAATAAGTGTTATGTGTCGGACGCGGGCGGAGAACCGACCAGCGTTTGACAGGACCCAGTATAAAATAAGCAGAGCACGGTACAAAGGATAACAGAATTTAATAACATAACAGTGAGTGCTGAATAATAACAAATGAGTGTGCGGTCTGGCGAGGTGGAATAACGGTGCGCTCCCAGCAGCACAAACGGTCCAGAGCCGGAACAGTTCGGACCCAAGGACCCCGCCGACACCCCCCAGGTGGCCGCGACCAACCGAGTCTGTGAAAGAAGAAACCATCATGTGAGTCCACCACTCCACACACAGAGAGACCACTCAAAGGTGTACATAAACAGTAAACACTTCCTGGCTTAATCACCAATCAGCTTCCCACCCTGCAGGCATGGAACACCCAGTTCAATTCTCCACTGCAGTGGAAGCTGATTAAACGACTAACATAACAGCTCAATATAATAAGGTGTGAGGGACACCACATTTACTGACTGTACTCATGTTAGTAACAAAACCTAAAGTACCTCAGGAAGTGTGCTGACGAGCGTGAGACCTCACCCCCTCCTCTTTCACAGACCATGGCATCAAACCTGGTACGGTCTCTGCGTCCATGATGATGAGATGGTTCTCCAAACGTCGATCTCACCCGTCTGGTCACAAGGTCGAGTCTCTGCAAATACACACTGTGTACTCCAGACTTAAATGCAACCATGCCCCAATCCATAAAGATGCACCACAGCTGTGAGTCCTGACGAGCTGCACATGACCAGCCTCAGGTGATCAGGGTGAGGTCCTAATAACTCAGCCACACAGCCACTGAGTCCTGAACGCATGCCACCTGGAAGGAAAAACAAAAGACAGAGAACAGAAGACAGAAACAAAAGGCAGCCAGGCACCCCAGCCATACAACAGCACCCCACCCTCACGGGAAGCCTCCCGGCGACCACACAAACCTGGCCCAGGAAAAACACCCCCCTCCAGGGACCATGGCTGGAAACAGTATCTGCATTCATCTTCCAACTGAATCTTCATTTAACAGAACTTTGTTTCTGTCATTCAATTTGCACAGGTATGGCCAGGAGATCTTGAACCTGTGCGGTCAGCCTTTGTCCGACCATGTTTAAAGTCTGATTAGTCATAAAACAAAAAAGACAAACACAAACAACCAAACCAACCACCCCCCCTCCCCAGAGGACCGTCCCATCAAACCCCGGGAAGAGGAGAAAAGAAAAACACAATCCAAACTTAAGCTTGCAAACAAAAAACGCTAACAACCCCCCCCCCCCCACCCCCGGACGACATGTAGGGACCAACACCCCCCAGAGGACATCCCGCCAGCTCCAGGAGTAATAACCACAGCCGAGGTCCCTCTGGGATCCAAAGTCACCCACGGGGACTCCCAGCGCCTCCCAGAGGACCGTTCCATCAAACCCCAGGAGACGCCCCCCCTCATGACCAACAGACCCAGCCCCGGCCGTCTATGGCTAGATGGACCCACAGCCCTTTCCCCCCCAGAGGACACCACAGTCACACCCTGAGGGCGGAAACTGGGGGGAAAAACAAAAGAAAAAAAACATACAAACAAAACAACCCCAATCCCACCCCCTCGGCGCAGTGGAAACTGGAAGTACGTCCAGTGTCACCAACCACGACTATACCCCAGAAGTCAACCGGGAGGAGTGGAATAGCGGTAATGGCAGACGGAACAAAACGGCGCCACCCCTCCGACTTCCAAACCAGCCACCAGCTGTGGGTATATTCCACTGCCCCAAACCTCAGCTACGCGGATGGCATATGGCTCAAAGGCGTGCTGAAGCCGGAGGTGGAACAGGGAATCAACAAAAAAAACAACACCCCGAACCCCCCCCCCCCCCCTCCAGGTGCAGAGGTTACCTGGGAAACGCCCAGCATAACCAAACCACCACTCCAGCAACGCCGACAACCTACGGCTCACACGGCTGGAGCCAGAGGAGAAGAGAGGGTACAACAAAAACAAAACAAAAAAACAAAGAAAAAAGAAAAAACAACCCAATTACCCCCCCCCCCCATCACCCCCCAGAGGACCCTGGGAGGTGAAACCAAAAGAAATAAAAAGAAAGACTAACAGACTGACATAAGGTTACCTGAGTCCTGTCTATACTCCAGACAGCCTGCAAGGTCACGACCCCAGAACACTAATAGTGTAGAAAATCCCACACAAAAACCAACTCAAAAAACCCCCACAAAAAATGAACCAACACAAAACTAATAAGTGACTTATACCATCAAGCTCAAACAAATGGAACACACCTGTTCCACCTTAAGAGCTATGACGGTAATGTGACTCAGTCACCAACAGGGGGAGCCAAAGTGCTAAAAATAAAAAAAACCCTTTGATAACCGAGAAAACAACTCATGCTGCTTTCCCTGTGCGCAGCTACGTGTAACACGCAACCAAAATGTGCTTCAACTAAATAACGCCGGAGCTGACACAACAGACGCAGTAGCTATCTTCACCCGGGGAGACGGGGCTACAACTGTAACAACAGGAAGCACAGCGACCCGTGCCACAGAACTCCGCCGTGCGCGTTCACCCATTAAAGACACCCTCATGCAGCTCCCGTTTTACCTCTTATCCGGTCGAAGTGTGACGCGAAGCCGTCACTATTCACACTCCACAACAACCCACGGATAACGCAACAACACAGGAACACGGCTGCAAGAGAGCTCAAATCACTATTCAATAATGGGTTCTCCGACACGCACCATCCGGGCGGAGAGCACCCACAACTGATCCGGATAACTTCTGACGTCTGCTGCCGCCTTCCTGGCGCAGTACCGCCTCTGCTACCGCTGGGTCCGTGATGTATTGGCCAGAGACTACTGTTATGTGTCGGACGCGGGCGGAGAACCGACCAGCGTTTGACAGGACCCAGTATAAAATAAGCAGAGCACGGTACAAAGGATAACAGAATTTAATAACATAACAGTGAGTGCTGAATAATAACAAATGAGTGCGCGGTCTGGCGAGGTGGAATAACGGTGCGCTCCCAGCAGCACAAACGGTCCGGAGCCAGAACAGTTCGGACCCAAGACCCCGCCGACACTCCCCAGGTGGCCGCGACCAACCGAGTCTGTGAAAGAAGAAACCATCATGTGAGTCCACCACTCCATACACAGAGAGACCACTCAAAGGTGTACATAAACAGCAAACACTTCCTGGCTTAATCACCAATCAGCTTCCCACCCTGCAGGCATGGGACACCCAGTTCAATTCTCCACTGCAGTGGAAGCTGATTAAACGACTAACATAACAGCTCAATATAATAAGGTGTGAGGGACACCACATTTACTGACTGTACTCATGTTGGTAACAAAACCTAAAGTACCTCAGGAAGTGTGCTGACGAGCGTGAGACCTCACCCCCTCCTCTTTCACAGACCATGGCATCAAACCTGGTACGGTCTCTGCGTCCATGATGATGAGATGGTTCTCCAAAGGTCGAGTCTCTGCAAATACACACTGTGTACTCCAGACTTAAATGCAACCATGCCCCAATCCATAAAGATGCACCACAGCTGTGAGTCCTGACGAGCTGCACATGACTAGCCTCAGGTGATCAGGGCGAGGTCCTAATAACTCAGCCACACAGCCACTCAGTCCTGAACGCATGCCACCTGGAAGGAAAAACAAAAGACAGAGAACAGAAGACAGAAACAAAAGGCAGCCAGGCACCCCAGCCATACAACAATAAGTGTGTCTTAAGTCTGGACTTGAAAGTCTCTACAGAATCTGACTGTTTTATTGATGCAGAGAGTTCATTCCACAAACCAGGGGCACGATCAGAGAAAGTTCTGTGACCCACACACTTTTTATTCACTCTAGGGACAAAAAGTAGTCCTGCACCCTGAGAACACAGAGCCCGAGCCGGTACTTAGGGTTTAATTAGATCAGCTAAGTAAGGAGGTGCCAGTCCATGAACAGTTTTTATAGGCTAGTAGCAGAACCTTAAAATATTATCTCACAGGGACAGGAAGCCAGTGTAGAGACACCAAAATCGGTGTAATGTGGACAAACTTTCTGCTTTGTGTCAAAAGTCTGGCAGCAGCATTTTGAACCAATTGGAGACCCCTAATGCTGGACTGCGGTAAACCAGAAAACAGAACATTGCAGTAGTCTAATCTGGAAGAGACAAATGCATGAATCAGGTCCTAGTATCAGCCAAAGACAGGATGGGACGAATCTTTGCTATATTTCGCAGGTGGAAGAAAGCAGTCCTCATAATATCTCTAATCTGGAGGTGAAAGGACAACGTAGGATCAAAAATTACCCCAAGGTTCCTCACTTTGTCGATGTGATGTATGACATATGAGCCTAGGCTAAGCGTTAACTGGTCAAATTGATGCAGATGTCTCACTGGACCAAGAACCATCATTTCAGTCTTATCAGAGTTTGAAAGTAGGAAGTTGCTAGACATCCAACCTTTCACTGATGCAAGGCAATCTTCTAAGAATTTTATGTGGATGAGATTACCAGCAGTTATCGGCATGTATAACTGAGTGTCATCAGCATAGCAGTGAAAGGTAATCCCAAAATGTCGCAATATGTGCTCAAGGGGTACTATATAAAGGGAGAAAAACAGGGAGCCTAAGGCGGACCCCTGTGGAACTTCAAATTTCATGTCACAATGGTTAGAGGTAGTGTTATTGTTCAAAACACAGTGAGAACGACTGGTCAAGTGCGACATCAACCATGCAAGGGCATTCCCAGTAATCCTAAAATGATTCTCCAGCCTATCGAGTAGAAGATAATGATTCACGGTATCAAATGCAGCTCTGAGATCTAACAGCACCAGAGCCGTAGTGGTGTCCGAATCCATTGCTAGCAGAACATCATTCACCACTTTAGTGAGTGCTGTCTCTGTGGACTGATATTTTCTAAAAGCAAACTGCAGTGGCTCAAATAGATTATTCTCAATAAGATAGTCCACAAGCTGCCGTGAAACCACTTTTTCCAGAATTTTAGTGCAAAATGATAGATTTGATATCGGCCTATAGTTTTTCAATATACTTGGGTCAAGATTAGATTTCTGAAGTAATGGTTAAATCACTGCAAATTTGAAACATTTAGGAACAGATCCAGACAATACTCAATAAGCATTTGGGAACTGAGGACACTAACTGTTGAAGCTTTGTAGGTGGAATTCTTTCCCATTCTTGCTTGATGTATGTCTTCAGTTTCCAAATGCTTATTGAGTGTTTTTAGAAGGAAAGGTGATGTGCCACAGTGGTAAACATACCACTGTCCCAGCTTTTTTGAAACGTGTTGCAGGCATCCATTTCAAAATTAGCAAATATTTGCACAAAACAATAAAGTTTATCAGTTTGAACATTAAATATCTTGTCTTTGTGGTGTATTCAATTGAATATAGGTTGAAGAGGATTTGCAAATCATTGTGTTTTGTTTTTATTTACACTTCACACAATGTCCTAACTTCACTGGAATTGGGGTTGTAGTAATGAGCATTAAGTTTATAAACCATATCCCTCTATGATTTTTATGGACACGTCTATGGAAACAAGCCACAGTCTCTGTTGTGTGGGCCGCCAGAAGAGGAGGTACTGCTGGCCCACCAGCAGAGGGCGCCCTGCCTGAAGTGCGGGCTTCAGGCACGAGAGGGCGCTGCCGCCTCAGGAACAAGCTGTGATGACAGCTGTCACCCATCATCCGTGACAGCTGTCACTAATCAACCAACCCACATCTGGAATAAAAGCAGGAAGACACCTCCACCACACTGCCGAGATATCATCTTCATCTAGAGGTAATATCCTCAGCCTTTGTGGTAATACTGAAAATCTGTTTATTGTGAGTGTTTGCAGGAGTACCGGTCCTTTTGTGGAGGCTGTGCAATACTGCACTCTTTTTCCTCTGAGGACGCGCTGCAAGTATTGAGTGAGAGGTGGAGGTGGAATTCCCACCAGGATTGTTGCTGGGTGTTCACACACCCACACTTGACTGTCTTTGCTTTCTGCCAGCAGTACCAGATCCGACACGCTGAGATGGTGGCCACCTGGGGACTTCGGGACTTGGCGGCTCCAGTATTCCTCGGGTTCGGTGGTAGTGGAAATCGTGTGGTTCCGGTTCGTTTCCAGACGGGCGTCTCTTATCGTCGAGCCTGCCCACACGACACCTTTATTGATTGACTTTTGCACATTCTGAAATCTGCTGTGTTTGGTTGTGTCATTCACAACAGTAAAGTGTTATAATTTGACTCCTTCCATTGTTCGTTCATTTACACCCCCTGTTGTGGGTCTGTGTCACTACACTTTCCCAACAGTCTCAACTTGATGAATTTCCCTCCCTGGGACTTAAACTGCACTATCACCAGAGTAGATTTTCTGCACTAATTTCCTCACTAAGATAATGGATTCCACACCCTCATTTGTCCTAAGCCTTGCAGGGTTTCTAATCACCTGCTCCGTGGCCTGCTGTAAAATCCTAATGTTACCCTCCCTGTAAAGCTCTATCTATGTTCACAAACAAGATGGTGGCACCTTCCCCAGTAGGGTGAAGGCTGTCCAGAATCAGCAAACAATGGCAGCTCCAGAACAAAGGCCAATTTTCAATAAAACTAAAGCCTCGCTGTCTACAAAATTGTGCCAGCCACCTATTTAATGATGTCAGCCTGTTAAACGCCTCATCATTACCCTGGGAGTAGAGGGGACCAGAGACTATTAATCGATGCCGACACATCTTTCTGGCAAGTTCACAAGTCCTCTCTATGTCCATTTTTGTGACCTCTGAGTGCTTCATCATGACATCATTGGCGCCAATGTGAATAACTATGTGACTGTATCTCATGTCATGTTCCTTTGTCTGTCTACCCTTCTGCAGCGTCAGCACCCTAAGATGGGAGACAATGTCCGGAGCTCTGGCCCCAGGAATACATTTAACATCAGCGGGCAGCTATAGCCTGACTTTGTGGGTGATAGAATCCCCTATCACTAAAGCCCGGCATTTCGGCCTGGGGATAGGAATGAAAGTCACTTTAGAGGTAAAGAAGAAGAGAGTGAGAGCTCAACAAAGGATCAGATGGTGGAAGCTGAAGGAGGAAGACTGTTGTGTGAAATTCAGTGAGCAGGTGAGAGAGGCACTGGATGGAGGGGAGGCAATTTTAAGAAAACTGTAAAAGGACCGCAGATGTGGTGAGGGAGACAACTAGGAAGGTACTGGGTGTGACATCTGGACAGTGGAAGGAAGAGAGGGAGACTTGGTGGTGGAACAAAGATATTCAGGAAAGCATACAGAGAAAGAGGTTGGCAAAAAAGAAATGGGATAGTCAGAGAGATGAAGAAAGTAGACAGGCGTACAAGGAGATGCGGCATAAGGTGAAAACAGAAGTGCAAAAGCTAAGGAAAACATATTTAGTGAACTGTACAAGAAGTTAAATAGTAAGGAAGGACAAAAGGACTTGTACTGATTGGCTAGACAAAGGGACAGAGCTGGAAAGAATGTGCAGCAGGTCAGGGTGGTAAAAGATGCAGATGGTAAAAAGCTGACAAGTGAGCAGAGCATGCTGAGAAGATGGAGGGAATATTTTAAGGAGCTTATGAATGAAGAATATGAGCGAGAGAAAAGGCTGGATGATGAGGAGAGTAAGTCAGGAAGTGCAAGAGATTACTAAGGATGAAGTGAGGGCAGCTATGAAGAGGACGAAAAGTGGAAAAGCATTTGGCCTTGATGGCATTCCAGTGGAGGCCTGGAAAAGTTTAGGAGAGATGGCAATGGCATTTCTAACCAGATTGCTTAATAAAATCTTGGAAAGTGAGAGGATGCCTAAGGAGTGGAGACAAAGTGTGCTGGTTCCTGTTTTTAAGAACAAGGGTGATGTGCAGAGCTGCAGTAACTACAAAGGCATAAAGTTGATCAGCCACAGCATGAAGTTATGGGAAACAGAAGTAGAAGCTAGGCTTAGAAAACAGGTGAAGATCTGTGAGCAGCAGTATGTTTTCATACCAAGAAATAGCACTACAGATGCAATGTTTGCACTGAGAATACTGATGGAGAAGTATAGAGATGGCCAGAAGGAGCTACACTGAATGTTTGTGAATTTAGAGAAGGCTTATGGCAGGATGACAAGAGAAGAGTTGTGGTATTGTATGGGGAAGTCTGGAGTGGCAGAGAAGTATGTGAGGCTAGTGCAGGACATGTACAAGGATAGTGTGACAGTGGTGAGATGGTGCTGGCAAAACTCCGGGCATGTCCCATCAGGAGAAGGCCCCGGGGAAGACCCAGGGACTACGTCTCTCGGCTGGCTTGGGAACACCTTGGGGTTCCCCCAGAGGAGCTGGGGAGGTGTGTGTGGATCGGGAGGTCTGGGCGGCTTTGTTTGAGCTGCTGCCCCCGTGACCCGACTCTGGATAAAGTGGAAGAAAATGGATGGATGGATGGTGAGATGTGCAGTAGGAATGACAGACTCATTCAATGTGGAGATGGGATTACACCAAGGATCAGCTCTGAGCCCTTCTTGTTTGCAATGGTGATGACAGGATGACTGATGAGATCAGACAGGAGTCTCTGTGGACTATGGTGTTTGCAGATGACATGATCTGTCGTGAGAGTAGAGAAAAGGTTGAGTCTAGCCTGGAAAGATGGAGATGTGCTCTGGAGAGCAGGAGAATGAAACTCAGTAGGAGCAAGTATATGTGTGTGAATGAGAGGGAGCCTAGTGGAATAGTGCAGTTACAAGGAGTAGAAGTGGTGAAAGTAGATGAGTTTAAATGGTTGGGGTCAACTATCCAAAGTTATGGAGAGGTGAAGAAGCGAGTGCAGGGAGGGTGGAGTGGGTGGAGAAAGGTGGCAGGAGTGATTTGTGATAGAACAACATCAGCAAGAGTGAAGGGGAAAGTCTACAAGACAGTAGTGAGACCAGCTTTTTTGGACGGCTTAGAGACGGTGGCACTAACAAGAAGACAGGAGGCAGAGCTGAGGATGTTGTGATTCTCTTTGGGAGTGACGAGGATGGACAGGATTAGGAATGAACATATCAGAGGGACAGCTCAGGTGGGACGGTTTGGAGACAAAGTCAGAGAGGAGAGATTGAGATGGTTTGGACATTTGCAGAGGAGTGACCCAGGGTATATAGGGAGAAGGATGCTGAGGATGGAGCCACAAGGCAGGAGGAGAAGAGGGAGGCCAAAGAGGAGGTTTATGGATGTGCTGAGGGAGGACATGCAGGTGGTTGGTGAGGAAAACACAGAGGAAAGGGTAAGACGGGAGCAGCCGAAAGAAGAAGACACCCACCCTTCCTCCATAACGCACCTTTAGTGGTAGAATCTGGACAGCAGCTGATGTGCTGAATTAAAGTAGTTCTCGATACAATAAGACCCCCCCAATACAAACAAACAAACAAACAAACAAACCCTGATGTCGGAGCTGGATACTAATGTACACACTGGTGTGTTTTACAATATTATCCCATCCTTCCACTAGTCTGAAATGCTGCTGGCTAAAACATAAATAAGTCCCTTCGGCTTCTCCCTTGTTTGCACTCGGGGTCGCCACAGCAAATCCAAGGTGGATCTGCATGTTGATTTGGCACAGGTTTTACGCCGGATGCCCTTCCTGACGCAACTCCACATTACATGGAGAAATGTGGCAGGGGTGGGATTTGAACCCAGAACTTTCCAAACTAAACCAAGTGCATTAACCACTTGGCCACCAATATCTTCAAAATGAATCTTTTTAAGTTTTGCTGTGAGATCTATGTTCCACATGTACACATTGTCTTAATGCCTTTCATTTTTTTATGTAATGGGTGCCACCAAAACCACATTTCCATCACAGCGGACAATAAAGTCCTCATGTGTTGTCTCTGGCGCTGGCCAAACTCCAATTTGTCTTGTTTTTGTTGCCGACGGTACAACAGTTAAAATCAGCTGATAAAAAGAGGCAAACAGTAAACTCGTGTTTTACAGCCGCAGGAAAGCCATCGCCTTCTTGTTACGCTGCTTTTCTGCCTGACATGACACTTTTTCCTGAAACAAACATCTCATCACAGAATAGAGCCGGCAAACAAAAGTGCTTACCCATAATGCACCATTGCAGGTGTGTGATGTAGCAGCCAAGCTTGTCATTAATCCTTTAGACAGGCTGCCTCTAATTAACAACTCCACTTTAACAAACACAAATGCAGAACTAAAATAAAACAGTCATTCAGTGTGTGTGTGTGTGTGTGTTACAGGATCGCATTGTAGCGCAGACCCTTTTCCATTGCAACATCAAAATATCAATCAACCTGATTTCACATCTTTATGGTTCTAAGAGTGGAAATTATTTTTGCAGAAAAACAAACAAAATTAAAAATTAAAAAAGAATCAACCAGCTCTGAATGCTTTACAGACAAATGGACCCAACACTGATTCTGCAGCTGTCACTTCACTGCACAATTCATTTACTTGCACAAGACAATGCATCATCACATCCACCGCACAATCCAGGTGCACAATTGGTCCATCCGCACCTCTCCATAGTTACTGTCTACCTGCTGCAGCCACGTGGAAATGTAGGCATGTCCTTGGACAGGTGAAACATGGGAGTGGCCTAGGACAGGTGAAACATGGGAGTGTCCTTGGACAGGTGAAACATGAGATTGTCCATGGACAGGTGAAATGTGGGCATGTCCCTGGACAGGTGGAAAAATGGGCATGTCCTTGGCCAGGTAAAGCATGGCAGCATGCTTACCCTTCTCCAGTCACTCAGCTCCTCAGCACTATGGCACCTGTGTGCTGGATCATGTCCAGAGAAACACACCACATGGACTAAGTGTGGCAGCTAATGTTCCTTCACACTGTCAGTGATCCTTTTCATCTGAGTCTCACTAAGTAACCGTTCATTTAACACTAAGGCATTCCAGCGGGACCCAAACATCCTCCACAGAGACCTGGTACCAAAAACATTCAAGTAAGCTCGGAAGCATGAGGACCCTAAAGATTTGGGCCTTTGTTCACCTGCATCTACAAACACCCCAGAGCTTTGCCCTTATGACTCCATAAGCTCTTGACCTCACAACTCTCATAAGATCAGTAAATGTATCTACGAGTTCAACACTTTCACGACATCCAGATACACTTCTGATGGGTGAGTCCAGGAAGTAATTTCTAGTCTGGATTCAGGACAGTTAAAAACCAGACACTATAATTTAGAAGGCTGCATTGAGATTGGGTCCCACCCTGCCCTGCGGGACCCAATGCAAATCTTGCGGGAGTGAGTGGTCAGAACTCTGCTGCGGGCGGGAGTAGGCAGCTACAAAAGAAAAAAAAACACTGCAGGAACAGTTGCAACAAGATGATACTGTATAAAGTCAGCTTTTATCTACTGTTTATGCTTAAGTGTTGAAGGTTTAATGTTAAATATCTCAAAAATCTCACAATTCTGTGTGTTTTCAGACATTCAGACTTAGGACTGACACAGCTTGTTTTAGATCTCTGACATGAAACAAAAATACCCCCTAATGTCTTTAATTTTGCCTCAAATTACAAAATAGTTTATCGAATTCTTAGACATTTCTTCGAATTTTCCCTTGGTAAGCTGAAAGTTGTCCGCAAAGCACCTTAGGACTGAAGTGGGCTCCTAAGGTTGACTTTTAAGAATCCTAAGAGTGTCTTAAGCAGAGAAACTGTCTTTAAACAGAAAACAACAAAATAGTAGCTCTATTCCTTATCAGTGCATCCAAAGATATGCAGGCGAGATATTCAACGAAACAAACATATTTATTCATAGTCTAAATGATGTGACGGGAGAAAACATGAAATCAATGCATCTCTATTATTGAGAGCTCATTGATTCAGGGGTAAGGGTGGGCATGGACACACCCTGTGAGGGAGTAGGCGGTACTGTAACACACACATTGCGGGTGCAGCTGTGAGTGGGAATGGTCAGAATTTTAGCGGGAAGAAGAATATAATCCCACGCAGGGCTCTACATTGATTCCTTACTCAACTTCTCAAGTGCTGCAACCAGAGCATCCACTGATTCCACAAAGAATACGGCATCAACCATGAAGTTGAGGTCAGGAAACTTTTCCTCATAAACAACAGCACCAAAGTCACTGGTTTCCACAACCATATCCAGCACACAGTTCATACAAGCATTGACCAGTCTAGGAACAAGAACACATCCCTGGGGAACACCAGCTTTCACTGGAAAAACAGCCACTGCTTCTGCTCTGCACAGCACTCACAGTGTCTGTGTACAGAATGACTATGATGTCCTGAAACGTTTTGGGGATCCCATGAATTCTCAGGATGTCCCACAGAGCAGTCAGGTCAACCAAATCAAACACCAGGAAATAAGATAAAGTTTGAATTTCACAGATGCTTAAAATGCTCCTCACCCTCAAGATCATTGAAAACGTTAGACTGAATAAAGTTGACAACTTACAGAGACTTAGAGAGGACAAGCCATTCGCAGTGGGCGCACTGGATGTATAACTGGGGGACTACAACACCCAGTGGGTCGAAATCTGGATTTGTGCCCATTAACTCCACCAATCTGACAGATCTGTGGAGGACGTTATGTGATCCACATCTGCCTCAAAGCGATTGAATCCAAACTTTGTTTTGATTTGTCTTTATAGGATGAAAACTAGGCAGAACAGTGGCTTCATGGTTAACACTGCTGTCTTGCAAAAAGGTCATGGGATCGATTCCCACCTGTGGCCTTTCTGTGTGCAGTTTGCATGTTCTCCCCATGTTTGTTTGGGTTCCCTCCAGGTGCTCCAGCTTCCTCCCACATTCAAAGACATGCAGGTTAGGTGGACTCAAAGCTTTATATTGTCTGTAGTATTGTCCATAGTCTGTACGCAACAAACACATTCACACCTATGAGGACATGGTAATAACATTACGGGAGGACACCCTGTCTCATGCTGTAATTAAACACTGGTCAGCCCAAATCAAGAGGGGCAGAACAAGTGTAAAAGGTGGAGCAAGATCAGGAAAACCCAGAACTGCCACCTCAACTGATATGATGCAGAAGATCCATGATATCATCATCGCTGACAGAAGAGTAAATGAATGTCACACAGCCAGTACTGTAGGCATGTCCCAGGAGAAAGTCCATTCGGGAATGACTAAACTTTCAGCACGACAGGTTGAAAAGCTTCTCATGGCCTATCAGAAACGAACGAGGTTCCAGATGTCCAGGGAGAATCTTCAACATTTTGAGGCAGATCCAGATAACTTAATGTGACGATTCATGACTAGAGTTCGGTATCAAGAACCGGTTCTTTTCGGGTATCATTAAGAAATGATTTGAACCACCGATATCAATAGTCTTTTTGCTTAATGATTCCCTTATCGGTCCTTCAGAGCGGCCGTTGTTTTTGGTTGTGTTTGTCAGGAAAGTTATCATTTCTCTTCGTTTCTCTACATTTCTCTCTCAACTGCTTCTGCAGCACGACTCTACTTTGAAGCTTGAACCAATGAAGCAGTGCTTCGATCCACTGCTTCATTGGTTTTTTGAGTCGCTGCTCTTCAGAAGCGGAAAGTCCGCTTCTTAACCCCTCTCAAAGCCGTTAACATATCAATCGCGAGTCACTTTGTGTGGATTAAAGTCACTAACTGGGACTCTTGTCTTGTTGCAGTCAAGAAACGAGAATTGTCCTCCGTTCCGTTGGCACAGCTCCAAATGCTGTTTGGCTCTCTCCTGAGACAGAGTCCGGTCGAAATTAATAACTTCAAAGCGAATCGCCGCTTTAAAGAAAATGACACCTCTTTCCAAACGCTGTAATACAGACAATAAACTACAATGGACTAAAACGTTTTTTCCTCCCAAAATGAGATGTCCTGCATTCTTTATGAATTACATCCTGACGTGCAGCTCAGCCAGCTGCAAGAGCTCAGCTCAGATGTATGGAAAGACATTCATGCCAATAATGTCTGAAAGGAAATGCTTTTGACAAAAACTACAGATTTTGTTTATTTCTATTAATGTCCAGAGATCAAGGATCCACCATGTAGAGTTTATTATGTCCAGAGTTTAAGGATCCTGTGACCAATTTCATGAAAATTGCTTCGGACTTGTTCCACACCCTACTTAATCCCATGATTTTGCTACTTTGGACTTCCATCTGTTTGCAAACATGAAAAGGCATCTTGGTGGAACTCATAATACTGATGAGGTCATATCTGCAGTGGAAGACTTCCTTGAGCTCCAGAATAAGACCTTCTATGAGAACTGTATTAAGGCACTGCGGACACATGGGGTGTGCAGCCAGTACATTCTGAGTGCCGGTTTCACTCTCCAAACAGTCCACCACCCTAAAAATCTGTCCGCCTTTTGCATCTGCGCATGCGTCATTTCGGACCACAGCAGCACATCTGAGAGGAGTCTCTTCACCCATAGCAATCAAATGGATTAATGTGATTATTAACCAAACTCAACGAAATTCCGTGACGCTTTGAAATGACCGACGCACAGTGAATGCATCCCCTAGCAGCTCGTTTAGCCGCGGCACTCTGATTACTTACGCTGCCTTTTGTGATTAAATAATGCTGAATTTATGTGGAAATGATTTCTGTAGAAAAGCTTCAGATATCTGCCATTGAGATAGATGATGACTGGAGACAGTTTGAAGCAGAAACGAGGTGTTAATCAGTGAACGGCGTCATCAAGCGGGACTGATTTTTAGGGGTTACCGTTCAGTCTGCGACACCGGTGTTGCCGACCGAACGATCTGCCCCTAAAAATTGGTCCACCTTTTGCATCTGCGTATGTGTCATTTCAGACCACTGCAGCATGTCTGAGACGGAGTCTCTTCACCCAACCATCAGATGACCAGGTAAAACCTCTTAAATCTTTCTAAACTCAGTTTGAAGCAGAAACAATCCGTGAACCGCGTCATCAGGGAGGGATCAATTTTTAGGGGGACCCTGCCTTCACTGTGCATGCATCATTAGCCGCGGTTCATGGATTATCACCTCGTTTCTGCTTCAAACTGCCTCCAGTCATCATCTATCTCAGTGACAGATATCTGAAGCTCTTGTACGACAATCATTTCCACATAAATTCAGCATTATTTTGTCATAAAAGATGGAGGAAGCGATCAGATCCCTGTGGCTACACAAACTGCTAGCTGATACATTCACTGCATGTCAGTCATTTCAAAGCGTCACCAGGTTTCTGCTTAAAACGGCCTCGTTTCTGCATAAAACTGACTTGCCGATGATTTAAGAGGTTTTACCTGGTCATCTGATGATTAATAATCCCATTAATCCCTTTGACCATTTTGGGTGAAGAGACTCTGTCTTAGGGGCCCTTCATTCTGCAAGCATCAGCCGCAGCAGTTAACATGTCCGGTTGCGTCAGGTGCTTTGGGGCGTTGACGCATTCAACACATTCAACGCGGCAAGGGGGGCAGAGATTGTTTCGTCACACTCTGGGTTTTTCCAACTCCAAAAGCTGAGCGATCACAATCTTGGATATGCATCTGTAGAACTACAAAAAAGCTTTAAAAAACTGCACTGGAATGAGTCTCCCATCACCCTGCTGAGAGAAGCTTGTTTCAACTACTTTTCAGAGTGACGCTGAGCCGAGGGAGAGCCGATAACTTGGTGGGATTGATCAAACCGCAACAGCATGCAGACCCGCATGGAGGAGCCAGAATTCAGGCCTCATTCTGGGGCAGAGTGAGACGAGCAGCCTGGATGATGGAGCAGACCGACTCAATCCAAAATTCCTCACTTTTGAATATATACAAACACCCAGTTTGACCAACGGAGCTTAGTTCTGCAGCTTACTCGAGGTGAGAATAATTTTAAAATAAAAAGTGACGTTGACTGCACTGCTGAAGTTTTAATGCTCGGCTAACGTTATCTTAGCCTTTTAGCACAGTTGAGCTGAGTGAACGCTTTAATTTGTAAATGGTTCAGTCTGTTTTTATTTTTACCAAATAAAGCCACGGCTTTTTGTTACTTCTGAGACCACAAAAAGCTCAACTTTAAATAACTTAGTTTTTTTTTTTCAGGCGTTTTTTCCAGGGTTTTTTCCGGGTTTTTTTTTTTTTTTTTACTGTTTACTGTTTAGTGTTTCTTTATATTTTAAGAAATACTTCTTTATTTGTCCTACAGTCAGGAAAATTTGCTGTGCAGGCAACCTAAATTTAAACGCTCTTGAAAAACTTCCAGTGATGAGCTGAACACCATGAAGTCCAGTCGGAAGAAAACATCTCTGCTCTTCAAAACGGGACAGACGTGTCTTCAACAACTCCACCAGAGGTCAGACCTTCACCTGATTAAATGTCCAGCAAACCAACATCCACGCTTCTGCATAAAACAATGGCTCTTTTAAACAGCAACTATTTTATTACTTTTGAAAAAGCTGATTCATTTTATATTTTAACATTAAATGAATGGATCATTAAAAATGTCCATGAAATCAAAGTTCAGTCAAAAAATATTTGCACAGGTAGAAACGCCGCCCCTATTGTGCACATTTTTAAAACATTCACAATCAAATTTGTATTTTAGAAATTACTCTGTCCTGATCACAACATTAAAGGCAATCACATATTCTGACGTAATTACAAGTTGAAATGACTCAATTAAGAAAAATGATTTCATCATGAGGTTTATGTCACATTAAGAAATCCTACATTACAATCACACTGCAGTCATTTAATACACATTTAGTACACACTGGTGTATGTCCATCAAGTCTACATGTGTTTTGTGGACTTGGAGAAGGCGCATAATCGGGTACCCCGGGAGATACTGTGGGAGGTGCTGCGGGAGTATGGAGTGAGGGGGACCCTTCTCAGGGCCATCCAATCTCTGTAGTCACAAAGGGAGAGCTGTGTTCGGGTTCTCTGCAGTAAGTCTGACTCGTTTCCAGTGGGGGTTGGCCTCAGCCAGGGCTGCACCTTGTTGCCAATCCTGTTTGTTATATTCATGGACAGGATATCGAGGTGTAGTCGGGGGGAGAAGGGTTTCCAGTTTGGTGGGCTCAGGGTCTCATCACTGCTTTTTTCAGATGATGTGGTCCTGTTGGCTTCATCGGTCTGTGACCTCCAACACTCATTGGATCACTTCACAGCTGAGTGTGAAGCGGATTAATAAATAGGATTAATAAATGGAATAGTTTTGATTGTGCTGAATGTTTGGTCTCCAAAGTAAAGGTCAAACAAGGTCAACATCCATTGGATTCTATGACATGTGACATATGTTACCCCGTAACATGATAACTAAGCATGATACATGGTCCAAACTATTCCTTTTTAAAACCCTGTTAACTCAACTAATAATTTGCATCATTTCTTTACCAAAATTGGAGCAACTTTAACTTTTGACCCCTGTACAAACTGAAACTGACTTTGTCACCATTTTTGCTGTTTTTATCCCATAACTCCTGATCATTCAGTCATAGATAGTCCAAACTATACCTTTTTGGAATCTTTACGATCAGACAAATAATGTGGTGTAGTTTTCAAAATGATTTGAGCATTTTTAATTTTGACCCCTGTGTAATTCTTCGATCCCTACCTGCCTTGAAAATTCAAGTGGCCAGCCAGTTTTTTCAAAAGAGTAATATCTACAGAGTATTTGTGCCAACTTTAGTGCTTGTATCACCATTTGCACAATTTTGCTCTAAATATTCTCTTAGCTGCTGCACTATTATGTTGAAATGTAAAGCATTACATTAATTTAGGATTGGTTTCTTCTTGGCCAGGCTCAAAACTTTTCAATCACTCCTTGTACATATATGAAGGAGGAAAAGAAACAATCAACTAAACTGCAACAGTGGTTGTTATTTTGGTTTGTTTTTTGGGGGGTGGGGGGGGTTGTCCTGTCAGATGAGTTGAGGGACTCAGCTGACTCAGCAGCATCAAACTCAGGAAATATTCTGGGGAAAAAAAACATCTCATGTCCTGCAGATTCAACTGTGCTGCCAAAATGATGCAATCTGAAAAGAGGATGGGGTGCTGAAGTTTCAAAGTCAGGAGGTGCAGATCCAGAGAGGCCGGGATGTCAAACATCAAGTGCAATTGTTCACAGGTTGTCTTGGGGTGGCGTGAAGCCGCATCACGCTGTGCAGAGCAGTGACAAGCTGCTCTTGCCAGCTAAGACCCAGTAAAACCGCCAGAACTGCTCCTAATGGCCTCGCCAAAACTTTTCATTTTATAATTGGCAGGCAGCCGTGGTGAGATCGACAAATAAATGTCAGCCATCAGCAATTCCCCAAGCCAGGGATGCTAGAGATGGAGAGAAGGAATCAAAATAATTAAAATAAATAAGATGCCAAGTCATGGCAGCACTCCCTCCAATATGGCAGAGCTGCCAGCGGAAGAGAGAGAAGAAGTGAAGGGGGGAGCTGGTTGAAGTGTCAGTCTGCGCCTCCTCTCCAGCACGTCAGACTGCTAAACCGTTATTAGTGACAAAAAGCTGCTGCAGTCCATCAGCTCGGCGAGCACCCGTCTGATTATCTGATCAGTCAGATTTACACCTCGCAGGGTGCTCGCGCTCACGTCCGTCCTTTTGTTTGTTAAAGTGCGATGTGAGCCATGTGTGTATGCACTGAGGACAAAATAAAGACACAGCCATCTTCACATGCGGGATAACGCATGAAAGCCAGCAAGCAAAATAAATAAAACTTACAAACTAAAAATTCATATAAATTCTGCCAAATCTGAGACAAACGCTGGACACGCAACAGTCAGTCACATGCACAGACTGGAGGGAGCACATTCCTCAGCCCAGGTAACAAAAATTACTAATCATAAATACCTCTGGAAACACACACAGGTGGCAGTAAAAGACTTGGGTCACAGGTCTTTATGACATCATATAGGTTCTTCTTGGGCTTTGCTCAGACTGCCGGTAAAAATCTGATTAAGGTGCGTGTCTGAACTAAATAAATGGTAAGTGGACTGCATCTTAATCAGAAGCTCAAAGGACTTCACAGTCATGCTTCACATCCAGCTATTCTCTCTCTCTCTCTCTCTCACACACACACACACACACACACACTGATGTCAAGGTGCTGCCATGGAAGGCACTCAAATACACACTGAGAGCAACTTGGGGGTTAAGGGCCCTTGGAGATTTTCCTGACGGGGGTTTGAACCAAAGATCTTCTGGTCTCAAGCCAACCGCTTTTGCGCTACACCTTCCCACTGAATCTGATCCTCTACTGCAAGTCTGAACAGCCAAAAGTCACAGGAAATCTGTTTTTCCCAAATCTGTTTTGAGCCGCATTTGTAGGTAGTTTGTGTTTTTGTCTGAACGTTCAACTCAGATTACGACTGTGTTTTGTCATGTCTGTGACTTTTCACACCACGTAAAGCTCCACCTGTGAACTTCCACAGTATGTCCTCCTCTGACTGTTCACAGCCGGGTGACAGCAAACAATATATAAAATAAAAACTGCAAGCAGGTGTGCACGCACACACACAAAAAAGCCCAAAAGAACCTGTAAAGTCATCTCCAAAAAAGAACGCTCGGTTGATGCCTAACTCCTGAAATTTATTGCACATGGTGTCACATACATGTATTTATATGGCAGCATGTCAGCTTTTGCTCAGTTTGTCCACATAATTGCCTTTGTTAGAGCCTTTTATTAGACACTGCATTTTGTGTGACCATTTTTTGGTGTGACCTTTACAGTGTGCATTCAGTTTGGACTGTTTTGTGTGCACGTGTGAGGGTACTTTTTTCCTGTAGTAGCTCATTTGACTGATCAAACTATCACCACCTCATGCGGATTTATAACCTATAAAATCGAACATATAAATTATATAAATACATATAGCTTTGATTATAATCCATATCCTGTGAGTCAGAGCTGTGTGGCTGCAGCATCAGGTCACCGGACAGCAGTCTTGTGATTGTTTACATGTGTGACTTCCATTACTAGGCAACCAATGTGGAGGCGCCATATGAAAACTGCAGCATGGACACATAGATCGGATCTGGTTACTTGGTATATTTAAGGTCAACAGTCAATCAGTGAGATCAGATTGAGTCAGAAATTCAATTAATCAGAATTGAACTGGCAGTGTGAACAAAGCCTTTTTCATTGTGACATCATATGGTTGCTCCTTAAAGGGGGGACAGCCTCAAGTCACACATCTCTAGCAGGTGTGTTCAGCCAAACAAAAGTGGGTTAACCAGGTGTGAGCAGAGTAGACATGAGCCATACAGCAAAAAGTACTCACAGAAAAGGAGGCTCCGCCCTCCTCTGTTGGTTAATGGAGGTAATAATGACTTCACAGAAGAGAAAACGGTTTGTGATTTTCTTTCTTTGCATTGCTGTGTGGCTGAGAAGGTCAACAGATGATAAGCTCTCCTAAAGCATTGGAACACAAAAAGTTCTTCTACCTCCAGTATCCTTAAAGCAGCTTCCCTTCAAATTAGAGGCTGGAGGAAATGTCACAGCACAGTTGGTCCTCGTGTGCTTTATAGTACCCACTTCAAAGGTTATTCTCTGACCTTATTCAGGCTCAAATCCACGGAAATAAAAGAGAAGGAAACTCTCCCTGCTTAATGCGCTTTCTGCACAGACACGACGCCGCAGCGTTCTACCGCCACTACGTATGAGACCAAACAAAAGTTGGACTAGAAGCTCTAAATCCATCTGCCTTTTTTCTCTGCCCGAGTTCACTTTGTGAGAGGAGACACAGACGTTCTAAAGACTTGCATTGATGAAAGGTTTCCTCTTAACCTGCAGCCTGACCCACAAACACAAATAAATGTTTGTTCGTCATCCACTTTCCTGTGTCACTTTCAAATAGCAGGACAAGATAACAATTGGGCTCGGCCGATGCAGTTTACATGCATTTTTAGCAATCAAAGCCTAAAACTAATATTTGAAGATTACATGTCTAGAAAAAATTTGTGTCATTCCGTACATAAGGCAACCCTGACTACAAGAAGACTCCCTTCTTCCAAGACATACTGCTGGAAAAAAAGACTTTCTAAAGACCAGTTCATCTCTTTTTTTTAAAGCTTTATTTGAAAAGAATACAATACTAATAAATAAAATAAAGTAGACTGTTGTTTTTATGTCTTTTAAATAAAATGTTTTTTCTTGGATTGTACTGTCATATTTCAGCTGGATGACTGCACTGACTCCAGGAATCTTCAAACTTTACACACTGTTGCAACATTTGTCTTGGCTGCTTGAATTTTGGTTGATGTCAATCATAATTTGTCAGTTGCTAGTCGACTTGACCCATTTATCATTTCTCTCCATCATGCATGCATAACCCCAACCCTACTCCCCCCCACCCCCACCCCCGCCAAACATTGTAAGATATTTGGACAGTCCACTTCAGTCGTGAAGGGGAAAACTCATTACACAGGTATGTGCCACCACCTACTGTTGCAGATGTAGTGACATAAACGTGACATAAATTTAAATGTGTAGCCCCTGAACATAAGATGATTGTTTTTCAGAAATACGGTGCATCCTGAAAGTACACTCAACAAAAATATAAATGCAACACTTTTGGTTTTGCTCCCATTTTGTATGAGATGAACTCAAAGATCTAAAACTTTTTCCACATACACAATATCACCATTTCCCTCAAATATTGTTCACAAACCAGTCTAAATCTGTGATAGTGAGCACTTCTCCTTTGCTGAGATAATCCATCCCACCTCACAGGTGTGCCATATCAAGATGCTGATTAGACACCATGAGTAGTGCACAGGTGTGCCTTAGACTGTCCACAATAAAAGACCACTCTGAAAGGTGCAGTTTTGTTTTATTGGGGGGGGGATACCAGTCAGTATCTGGTGTGACCACCATTTGCCTCATGCAGTGCAACACATCTCCTTCGCATAGAGTTGATCAGGTTGTCAATTGTGGCCTGTGGAATGTTGGTCCACTCCTCTTCAGTGGCTGTGCGAAGTTGCTGGATATTGGCAGGAACTGGTACACGCTGTCGTATACACCGGTCCAGAGCATCCCAAACATGCTCAATGGGTGACATGTCCAGTGAGTATGCCGGCCATGCAAGAACTGGGACATTTTCAGCTTCCAAGAATTGTGTACAGATCCTTGCAACATGGGGCCGTGCATTATCCTGCTGCAACATGAGGTGATGTTCTTGGATGTATGGCACAACAATGGGCCTCAGCATCTCATCACGGTATCTCTGTGCATTCAAAATGCCATCAATAAAATGCACATGTGTTCTTTGTCCATAACAGACGCCTGCCCATACCATAACCCCACCACCACCATGGGCCACTCAATCCACAACATTGACATCAGAAAACCGCTCACCCACACGACGCCACACACGCTGTCTGCCATCTGCCCTGGACAGTGTGAACCGGGATTCATCTGTGAAGAGAACACCTCTCCAACGTGCCAAACGCCAGCGAATGTGAGCATTTGCCCACTCAAGTCGGTTACAACGACGAACTGGAGTCAGGTCGAGACCCCAATGAGGATGACGAGCATGCAGATGAGCTTCCCTGAGACGGTTTCTGACAGTTTGTGCAGAAATTCTTTGGTTATGCAAACCGATTGTTTCAGCAGCTGTCCGAGTGGCTGGTCTCAGACGATCTTTGAGGTGAACATGCTGGATGTGGAGGTCCTGGGCTGGTGTGGTTACATGTGGTCTACGGTTGTGAGGCTGGTTGGATGTACTGCCAAATTCTCTGAAACACATTTGGAGACGGCTTATGGTAGAGAAATGAACATTCAATACACGAGCAACAGCTCTGGTTGACATTCCTGCTGTCAGCATGCCAATTGCACGCTCCCTCAAATCTTGCGACATCTGTGGCATTGTGCTGTGTGATAAAACTGCACCTTTCAGAGTGGCCTTTTATTGTGGGCAGTCTAAGGCACACCTGTGCACTAATCATGGTGTCTAATCAGCATCTTGGTATGGCACACCTGTGAGGTGGGATGGATTATCTCAGCAAAGGAGAAGTGCTCACTATCACAGATTTAGACTGGTTTGTGAACAATATTTGAGGGAAATGGTGATATTGTGTAAGTGGAAAAAGTTTTAGATCTTTGAGTTCATCTCATACAAAATGGGAGCAAAACCAAAAGTGTTGCGTTTATATTTTTGTTGAGTATATTTGCAGCGCTTCACTTTTCCACATTTTGTTATGTATTTCAAAATGGAGTAAATTAATTTTTTCCTTCAAAATTCTGCTCACAACATCTCATAATGGTAACATAAAAAGAGGGGGGTATTATTATTTTTGCAAATTTATTAAAAACAGTGATGAAAGTGGCCCTTGTAAAAAAAATAAATAAATAAATAAATTTTTTCATGATGTTGGGGTTGCCGCAGATAGTGGAGGGGGGAGGGTTCTGGGGGAAATATGACATGCAATTTGATGCAATATGGTGCGGTTAATAAGCTAAAGGAGACCTATTTCTCAGCCCCATTTTCTTGCTCATTTTAAGTCCGTCACACAAAGCCAGAATGTGCAGGAAGCAGGCCGACACGGCAAAAATGGTCGTAGTCCGGATGCAGTCGTGAGAAAAAGAGGCGTGGTCAGCCGTGTTAGAACGCAGCCAGACTGCCTCGTGCACACCTGTCAGATCGCATCCAAAGCGTATGTAGATGACACAGACCGCTGTCAGACAGCCATAATAGGAGCTGAAGACTGCCTGATCTCCAAATGTCTGGATGGCAAACACGGGACGGAGTGGGAGGTAGCGCCCTGTCCTCCCTTTGCACAGGAACTGTACTGGACATCAAAGAACAACCAGTGTATGGACCGGACTGACACCATATGTGTCCATTCGTGAGGTCACCCACTCCCATTCAATCACTCCTTTGCTCGTCCTTTTTTCCCATGCTCACTGACCTCACGTGCGTGTGTGTGCATAGAAGTGCTGACATGAGGAAATGATCACTTAGTGGGTGTGTGTGTTTTCATAACAGCTGAATAAGCCACTACATGGGTGCGCGCACACATGCATGCATGTGTTCAGCTGTCAGCCATGACAGCTTTTCATGCTGGACTTTTTTACCAGCTAAACAGAGAGTCGAAGGACATCTTGATTTAAAAGTCTGCCGTGAGCTTTCCCACTATTCTTCAGACGCAGCCTTTCCATAAAACTTTAATTTCTTTTCTATTTTCCCACAATAGAACTCTCGACATCATGATTTCATGGGACTTATGTTTCGGACGCGGTCGGAGCACCGGCCCAGCGTTTGAAGGAGCCAGCATAAAATAAGCAGAGCACGGTTCAAAGGATAACAGAATTTAATAAACATAACAGTGTAGTAGTGCTAAACAACTAAAACGTCCGCGGTCTGGTGAGGTGAAAACACGGCGCGCTCTCAACAGTGCAAACAGTCCGGAGCCAAAGCAGTTCGGACCCAGGGACCCCGCCGACAGCCCCCAGGTGGCCGCGACAAACCGAGTCTGTGAAGAAAGAAAACATGAGGTGAGTCCAACTCCACACAGAGAGACACAACTCAAAGGTGCACGCAATCAGCAAACACTTCCTGGCTTAAATCTATACATCAGCTTCTTACCCTGCAGGCACGGAACAACTCAGTTCAAATCTCCACTGCAGCAGAAGCTGATTAGACAATTAGCATAACGTGACAGCTCACTAACACAAGGTGTGAGGGACACCAAATCCACTGTCATTACTTCATAAACGTCATCAAAACCTAATTACCTCAGGAAGTGTGCTGAAGAGCGTGAGACCTCACCCAATCCTCCTTCACAGACTGTGGCATCAAACCTGGAGCGGTCTCTGTGTCCGTGATGGTGAGATTGTTCTCCTGACATCGATCTCACACGTCTGCTCACAAGGTCGAGTCTCTGGCCATCACACACTGTGCATTCAAGGTTTAAATGCAGCAATCTCTGATCAAGACAAAATACACCACAGCTGTGAGTCCTGATGACCTGCATGTGAAAACAAGCCTCAGGTGTTCAGGGTAAGGTCCTGATGCTCAGCCACTCAGTCCTGAATGCATACCACCTGATGGGAGAAACAGAAAACAAAAACCAAGCCAGCCAAACACCCCAGCCCACAACAGCTATGTGACTAAAAAGATTAATCCAGGTTTTGAGTATATTTCTTATTGTTACATGGGAAACAAGGTACCAGTAGATTCAGTAGATTCTCACAAATCCAACAAGACCAAGCATTCATGACATGCACACTCTTAAGGCTATGAAATTGGGCTAGTAGTAAAAAAAAAAAAAAAGTAGAAAAGGGGGTGTTCACAAAACAGTAGTGTGGCATTCAGTCAGTGAGTTTGTCACTTTTGTGGAACAAACAGGTGTGAATCAGGTGTCCCCTATTTAAGGATGAAGCCAGTACCTGTTGAACATGCTTTTCTCTTTGAAAGCCTGAGGAAAATGGGACGTTCAAGACATTGTTCAGAAGAACAGCGTAGTTTGATTACAAAGTTGACTGGAGAGGGGAAAACTTATACGCAGGTGCAAAAAATTATAGGCTGTTCATCTACAATGATCTCCAATGCTTTAAAATGGACAAAAAAAAAAAAAAACAGACGCGTGGAAGAAAACGGAAACAACCATCAAAATGGATAGAAGAATAAGCAGAATGGCAAAGGCTTACCCATTGATCAGCTCCAGGAGATCAAAGAGAGTCTGGAGTTACCTGTAAGTGCTGTGACAGTTAGAAGACGCCTGTGTGAAGCTAATTTATTTGCAAGATTCCCCCGCAAAGTCCCTCTGTTAAATAAAAGACATGTGCAGAAGAGGTCACAATTTGCCAAAGAACATATCAACTGGCCTAAAGAGAAATGGAGGAATATTTTGTGGACTGATGAGAGTAAAATTATTCTTTTTGGGTCCAAGGGCCGCAGACAGTTTGTGAGATGACCCCCAAACTCTGAATTCAAGCCACAGTTCACAGTGAAGACAGTGAAGCATGGTGGTGCAAGCATCATGATATGGGCATGTTTCTCCTACTATGGTGTTGGGACTATATATCGCATACCAGGTATCATGGATCAGTTTGGATATGTCAAAATACTTGAAGAGGTCATATTGCCTTATCCTGAAGAGGACATGCCCTTGAAATGGGTGTTTCAACAAGACAGTGACCCCAAGCACACTAGTAAACGAGCAAAATCTTGGTTCCAAACCAACAAAATTAATGCCTCGCAGATGTGAAGAAATCATGAAAAACTGTGGTTACACAACTAAATACTAGTTTAGTGATTCACAGGATTGCTAAAAAAGCAGTTTGAACATAATAGTTTTGGGTTTGTAGCGTCAACAGCAGATGCTACTATTATTGTGAACACCCCCTTTTCTACTTTTTTTTATTAATAGCCCAATTTCATAGCCTTAAGAGTGTGCATATCATGAATGCTTGGTCTTGTTGGATTTGTGAGAATCTACTGAATCTACTGGTACCTTGTTTCCCATGTAACAATAAGAAATATACTCAAAACCTGGATTTATTTTTTTAGTCACATAGCACTACTATTATTCTGAACACTACTATACATGTGTTTTGTAGACTTGGAGAAGGCGCATGATCAGGTACCCCAGGAGATACTGTGGGAGGTGCTGCGTGAGTATGGAGTGAGGGGGTCCCTTCTCAGGGCCATCCAATCTCTACTTGCAAAGCGAGAGCTGTGTTCGGGTGCGTGGCAGTAAGTCGGACTCATTTCCAGTGGAGGTTGTCCTCTGCCAGGGTTGCGCCTTGTCACCAATCCTGTTTGTGATATTCATGGACAGAAGTGTAGTCGGAGGGAGGAGGGTGTCCGGTTTGGTGGGCTCAGGGTCTCATCGCTGCTTTTTGCAGATGATGTGGTCCTGTTGGCTTTATCGGTCTGTGACCTCCAACACTCGCAGGATCTGTTCGCAGTTGAGTGTGGAGCAGCTGGGATGAGGATCAGCACCTCTAAATCTGAAGCCATGGTTCTCAGCAGGAAACCGGTGGATTGCCTACTCCGGGTAGGGAATACGGCCTTGCCCCAAGTGAAGGAGTTCAAGTACCTCGGGGTCTTGTTCATGAGTGAGGAGACGATGGAGCATGAAATTGGCCTGAGAATCGGTGCAGCAGGGGTGGTGTTGCATTCACTCTGCCGTACTGTTGTGACGAAAAGGGAGCTGAGCCAAAAGACGAAGCTCTCGATCTACTGGTCAGTCTTCATTCCTACTCTCACCTATGGACATGAGGGTTGGGTTATGACCAAAAGAACTAGATTGTGGGTACAAGCAGCCAAAATTGGCTTCCTTAGGATAGGAGGGTGGCTGGTGTCTCCCTGAGAGATAGGGTGAGAAGTTCGGTCATCCGTGGGGACCTCGGAGTGGAGATTATATCGCCACACTGGCCTGGCGCCTCAGGATCCCCCAGTCAGAGGTGGTCAATGTGGCACGGGAAAGAGAAGTCTGGGGTCCCTTGCTGAAGCTGTTGCCCCCACAACCCGAACCCAGAAAAGCGGTTGAAGATGAGTGATGAAGAATTATTATCATGATGAAGTGTGCCACATACATATAAACAGTTCAGTTGCGCTCTGGGGGGTGGACATTATTATACAAGGCACATGCAGGTCATACCGACAGGCATTGCCGTGCCAGATCCATCTTGAGGTTTCCTCGTATGCGCTCAAATTGTTTCGGATCCTGTTTTTCCGCCATCTGAATATGTAAAATGCGGTCAGATGGTCCTCAGAGTGCACATGGACCACCGTCGGATAGGTGTCCTATCTCAACGGTACCCGGAGGGTTTTGAACACATGCATCACACTCGGGGCCACTTCCCAATTTTGACCAACTGTGTGGACTCTCGCAGATTGCTGTCAGAACATTTTTGGAATCCGACACTTTTCGGATGTGTGGCGATTCGTCATTCTGACGCCATTCTGCATGATTCTGTCTGTGTGTGATGGGAATATTAGTCATAAAAACTATATTTTCCCATATTGGCAAGATGGCAGATCTATAGAATAGTCTGTCACATGGTTTAGAATATGGGGTTATTACTATTCCATTAAAAAAAAAACAAATCACATATTAGCATTGGACTGCAACTGTTCTCTCTCTCTACATTTATTTAGACATTTGACTTCAGCATTGTGTTGTTTATAACAACTGATAGTGTCTCAACATGACGAAAAATATAAATTGATACAACAAAAGCTGCAACTCAGCCACATGGGGTGTGCAGACAGTACATTCTGAGTGCCAGTTCCAAGCCTGGATAAATGAGGAGGGTAGCATCAGAAAGGGCAGCCAGTGTAAAACAAGCCATAATTAAAGATCCAGAGTACAAATTGAATTTCCATACCATATCGGTGGAGGCCCAGGTTAACAATGACCACCACCAGTGCCTTTGCCCAACAGGGTGCCAGCAGAAATTAGGCCAATGCTGGGCAAAGAAGAAGAAAAAGAGGAGGAAATGTGTCCAGAGACAGTGGGAGAAGAGGAAAAGTAGAAGGGTGGAAGTGAGAGCTGGGACGTTGACTGTTGGCAGTTTGACTGGTAAAGGGAGAGAGCTGGATGATATCATGGAGAGGAGAAAGGCAGACATACTGTGTGTGCAAGAGACCAAGAGGAAGAGCAGGAGCATAGGCAGGGGGTTCAAGTTGAAGAGAAGAGAAATGGTGTTGACGTCATTTTGAAGGAAGAGCATGTTAAGAGTGTGTTGGAGGTTAAGCGGGTGTCTGACAGGGTGATGAGTGTGAAGTTGGAAATTGAAGGGGTGATGATGAATATCATCAGTGCATATGCCCCACAGGTAGGTTGCGAGATGAAGAAGAAACAAGATAGCTCAACAAAGGATCAGATGTTGGAAGCTGAAGGAGGAAGACTGCTGTGTGAAATTCAGTGAGCAGGTGAGAGAGGCACTGGATGGAGGGGAAGCAATTTTAGACAACTGGAAATGTACTGCTGATGTGGTGAGGGAGACAGACAGGAAAGTACTGGGTCTGACATCTGGACAGCGGAAGGAAGACAAGGAGACTTGGTGATGGAATGAAGATGTCCAGGAAAGCATAAGGAGAAAGAGGTTGGTGAAAAAGAATTGGGATAGAAAGAGATGAAGAAAGTTGACAGGAGCAAAAGGCAGGGGTGCTGAAAAGGGGAGAATAAGGAGAAGTATTCAAGGCAAATACTTATGTATGTGTAATTGCTTAGTTTTTTAATTTGAATAAATTTGCAAAAATTTCAGAAAGTTTTTTCACATCGTCATTATGGGGTATTGTGTGTAGACTTTGAGGAAAAACATCATCCATGTTGGAATAAGACTGTAACATAAGAATATGTGGAACAAGTGGAGCTCTGTGAATACTTTCCAGGTGCACTGTATTTCAAAGAAAAAAAAACAGTATCATGTTCAGAATAATGGTGCATAATATTAGCAACTGAGCATCCTTGTCTTGTCTGTTATATGTCAGTAAAGTTTATACTGTAGTTTTGTCAAAGATATGTAAAGAATTGATTACCACAAAAAATATGGTATCTCCTGCATCTTCTCATACACAGGTCTTCTTAAAAAAATCCCAGCTGTTTTCTTCATTATTTTGTCAATAAGAACAGAGCAAAAACTGCCATGAACCACTCTGTCAGTGGGTCTTTATATTCTGTCATAGGACAGATTTTTACCCTTTATTCTTGATTAGATCACTGGTTTTATTTATTAAAAGTTGCAAGTATTCATCCAGGAGCTTTCTTTGTAATTTTTTTATTCTGAATCTGATTTATGTCTGATATATATCTGGTCCATTTTACTAGTTCTGACCCTTGTGACTTTAAAACCAGCCTATTTACTCAAACACTAAATCTAAACTCATCTTTAAATCAAAGTTATACACCAACACTGAAACTCCCACTTCTGATAAACTGTGGAAAAACATTGATACTTAAGTTTTCATTGATACTTAAGTTTTCATAACTTCCTTGTAAAAATCGTTCAATTTCAATTTTAATTTATTTCATTTATATAGCGCCAAATCACAACAAAGTTGCCTCAAGATGCTTCACACAAGTAAGGTCTAACCTAACAACCCCCAGAGCAAGAACACAGGCAACAGTAGTAAGAAAAAACCTCCCTCTGATGATTTCAGGAAGAAACCTCAGGAAGACCAGACTAAAAGGGGTGACCCTCTGCTTGGGCCATGCTACCAACACAATTAACAATACAAATAAAGAGGAAATTTGGGGAGTCCATGCTGGTGCACAGGACGGGAGGCTTGCAGAAGACAAACACCCACGCCTATCTCTGGATGGAGCCACACCTCTAGCTTGGTGGGCTCATGATTGGTCATACAGTTAGTAAAGGCCGACCCTGTACATTTGCATCATAGAGGTGATAAATTGGTGTACAGTGGCTGCTGTCATCAGCGTATTACTCGGCAGGTTAGCTTTGGTCATTTAATCGTACCTTTCTCAAAGTCTAACTGTATGAGGAGAACAGTGTTATTTAGATCCTCAGAAGCATGGAACCATTTGTCTGGGGGCGCACGGCAAATAAACTGCAGATATTATTTTTAAAAGATTTTGAAACAAAACTGTATGAATGAACTAAAAAAACCAAAAGTTTGGACTGAGTTTAATGTGAAGAATCATGAATTGAATTTGTTTATTGTATGGATTATTAATTGTTGAAATGTAGTTGTATTGTGACTTTAACTGTACGTATTATTAATTGTTGAAATGTAGTTGTATTGTGACTTTAACTGTACGTATTATTAATTGTTGAAATGTAGTTGTATTGTGACTTTAACTGTACGTATTATTAATTGTTGAAATGTAGTTGTATTGTGACTTTAACTGTACGTATTATTAATTGTTAAAATGTAGTTGCATTGTGATTTTAAGTTTTTGGACCCCAGGAAGACTAGCAGCCACTTTGTGGAAGCTAATGGGGTTCCAAATAAATAAATAAATGAATAAATAGTGAGCTGGAGCTGTGCAAAGGACAGCAGCTAAACGGTGAATGTGAAACTGAAGCATGTCTGAAAAATGTATGAAGCAACACCTTCACCTCTGAAAAGAAGCCAGATACTGCTGATACCTATTGAGGGAAAGGTATGGTGGTCAATGGAGGGTGTGTCCAATAGCGAAGGGCTCAGGACACCTTGACAAAGGCACTGTTGTATGATCAATTTTCCCGATGCGTAAGTGCACCATGAAGTGCTGTCAAACACTTACCTGATTAAGTGCATCACATTCCGCTGCATTGTGATCATATCGTGAGGTCAGAAATTTACATTTGAAAGAAATGTATCTTGTTCAAGACAAGAGATGTGTATGTTCAGCTGAGAAGTGACGAGCTGTAATCACAGCTCAGAGTGACAGCCTGAGAGCTTCCTGCTCACATCACTTTCCAGCTGTTTTCGTACCAAGTCGTTCGTCCAGGTTCTCTGTAATCAGTGTCAGCGCTCATCAATGCCAAGACGGCAATTTGACATTTTGGAACAAAGCCTGGCAGCAGGGGGTTGGAGGGTTACACATGCACAAAAACAGCAAAGCTAAAAGGTGCTAATGAGCATGTTGAAGCTCACAGGTGGTTCTTGGTGATGACAAAGTGGCTTTCACCTCTCTGTTAGGCAGCCTTCTCATGTAGCATTGCACAGGTGGGGGGAGCATCGCGAGATATTCAGCATGCTAACAGAGAATCAGAGCACCAACAAAAAAAAAAAAAAAAATGACACAAACAATGTAATAACGCTCATCGGGTGAGTTTAGAGCTCTGATAATCAAAATACGCCTTCTTTAATTCACGGTCACCCATGTGATGACAGTCCGAGTCGTTACCTTCCACTGAGGGTCAGCAGAGGGCAGAGAAATGCTTCAGGGATCTGCAGCAGTAAACCTGATATCCTCCCGGCTGAGGTTGGTCTGGCTGTTTTTCTGGAACATCCTGAAAATTTATGAGATCCCAAGTGGTTCCTGGACATCATAGTCAGCCTGTAAACAGATACTGGGAATGCTGCACAGATGGTGGCCAAATGCCTGACTTCTTCCCACAGGATACTGGTGTTCCTCAAGGATGTGTTCCAGCTCTTGGACAATGCTTGCATAGACTCAGTGTTGGGTCACAAAACCAGCAGTTTAGGTGCATTTGTTGATGAGAAAAGGCTTACCAAAAATGACTTTGCTGTAAGCTTTGTGGAATCTATGGATGCGCTGATTGCAGTATTTGAGAAAATGAAGAATTGGAGTGACTGGGTTTCAGGTCATCCTGGATCGAAAGTAGTATCTAGTCTGTCAATGACTTCCTGGACACAGCCCTCATAAATGTATTTGTATGAAGCAAAAGTGTTGAACTTGTAGAGAAATTCACCTTGGCAGTGACACTCATGTCTCACGGTAATCAGCATTTGACATCCAGAGATGCTGGAGAAGAACCTAGGTTTATTGTGGTGTTGATATCTTTGCAGGAGAATGAAGGTCCAAGTCTTCAGGGTCCTAGTGTTTCTGTTTAGTTGTGAGAGTTGGACTCTAATCAGTGACCTAATATGATGACTGGATATCTTTGGCACCAGGTCCTTTTGGAGGATCCTTGGGTACTGCTGGATTTTTTTTGTTTCAAATGAACAGTTACTTAGGAAGACTCAGAGGAGGAGGATCACTTCATACTCCATGATACCTTGTCCATGTGCTGCTTTTCTCTGGACATGATCCAGCAGTTGGGTGCCTCAGTGTTGAGGACGCCAGCAGATGGAGGAGAGCAATGATATGCCCACATTTCAAATGGCTGTGGCACAAAAATCCCTTACTTTCAAAAGATGGAGAAAATTTATGAGATCCCCCTGGGTGACTGCCATCCGGGCCGCAATGAATCTGTTGACTACCTGGGTGACTGCCATCCGGGCCTCAAGGTGGCTGCATTGTAGCCTGGCACAGCCAGAATAAATCTCAATCTGGTCATGACAGCCACTGGGTAAAAAGTCATCACCTCCTCCATCTGACTCGATGCTGAGGTCTTCTTGTTTCACCACAGCCCTGTTAGCCATCTCATGTTCATGGTTCCTGTTGGGCCACACAATGTAAACACTGTATTTCACCCCAACAGGGTGAAATACAGTAGTGCAGGGCTGTGAAAGGAAAATTGTGAAATCCGAGGAAAATTTGCAGGGGGTCTGGGGGGGTTCAGCATCCCAGGAGCCGGGGTCTAGGGCCCTGTGGGGCCCCAGAATTAAATGATACTTTTTCAGCATCTCCAGGAAGAACAAATCTCAAAATTAGTGGATATTTAAATTATCCTATATTCAACCTTTTATTTGACCCGTCAATGATGATGTTGAAATAACAGAATATGACATGGAAGTAGGACCTGGAATGATTTTCCTTTTAATTATAAACCAAATTATGTATTAACTCAGAACAATTAAACTACATGAAATTTATGAAAACTTCAAAAACCACAGCTAAAGCTTGTAGAATATTTGGAAAATCATAGTAAAATATTAATAACATACCTTATAGTAAAAAGTCAGTTATATTCTTCTGTAAATTCAAGCAGCCTAAATCCATTCAAAGCCACAATGTCTTCTTTACAATGAAAGAAAGTCTAGATTAGTGAAAAAGTCACAATCTTGTCTAAAATCCTTTTTGAACAGCAGAATGTTTATTTTCCAGGGAGAGAAAATTCTTACCGTGTTTCCTGAGAGCACACAGTTCACTTTTCCCATTTCTTTTCTTTCAGGTGTGTTGATGAAGCCAGCGACGATTCCACGGATTCTTGTCCTTATAACACTTTTTCAAAGTCTTTCTCGCCATCTTCTCTCTGTGCGACGTCGGTCCGTGACACAGACATGCTGCACAATTCTTCTTTTAAAAACTTGAAAGCTCTACAAGTTTGGAATGTCCACATGCTAAGTTTAGCTGTGGTGTCGCACAGGAGCCACACAGCGTTGCCGCAGCAACGAACCAGTCCTGCTTTACGACAACTGTCGTAACAGCTACGCTTTGAGTGGCATTTTTCCTCTGTGAAACTCCACGGATCCGAGGAAAGTGATTTGTATGTGACACACAGATCAGTGTCCACGGACTTATAAAACTTAGACGATGTCGTAAAAAAAGAGAACGTGTTGCGATAAGCATTTTAAAAACTCAGTGATGTTCATGATTATTGTTGAGTGTGTGCCAAATAAATTCATTTATTCATTAAAGAGTACATCACTAACACCCCGCCCCGCATCCCCATGATGAAATCCGCGGAATCCCGTGGATCCGGAGTTTTCACAGCCCTGGTAGTGGCACGTACTCAATTGTACATGCCACTAACTGCTGGTGAGGTCATTCACATAAAATCTTTAGAAGATTGCCTTGCATCAGTGAGAAGCTGGATGTCGAGCAACTTCCTACTTTTAAACTCTGATAAGACTGAAATGATGGTTCTTGGTCCAGCAAGACATCTGCATCAATTTGTCCAGTTGGCGCTTAGCTTGGGTTCTTGTGTTATACATCATACAGACAAAGTGAGGAACCTGTGGCCCACTCTCAGGCCGACTGTGCTGGAAATTACTTATCTTTCATTAACTTATGGATCTGTTCCTAAATGTTTAAAATCATACATAAGAAATCTAATCTTGACACTAGTAGTAGAGAAGCTTGAATCTTCGACTGCACTGGGTTGCTTGATGCGAGGACGTTTCGCTTCAAATCGCAGAAGCTTCCTCAGCTAAAATTCTTGCTCTGGTAGTCTGACTTCTGTCTTGACTCTTGTAGAGAAGCGAAACGTCCTTGCATCAAACAACCCAGTCCAGTCGAAGATTCAAGCTTCTCTACTATGGAAACCACCTGGACAACTGAGAGCCTACACAGAAACTTGACCCTAGTGTATTTCAAAACTATAGGCCGATATCAAATCTATCATTTTGCTCTAAAGTTCTGGAAAAGGTGGTTTCACGGCAGCTCATGGACCACCTGACTGAGAATAATCTCTGGGCCACTGCAGTCTGCTTTTAGAAAACATCATTCCACAGAGACAGCTCTCACTAAAGTGGTGAATGAGCTTCTGCTTACAATGGATTTTGACACCACTATGGTTCTGGTGCTGATAGATCTCAGTGCTGCGTTTGATACCGCGGATCATCATATTCTACTTGATAGGGTGGAAAAACATTTTAGGATCACTGGGAGTGCCCTTGCATGGCTGACATCATACCTGACCAGTCGTTCTCACTGTGTTTTGTACAATAACACTACCTCTAAACTCTGATAAGACTGAAATGGTGGTTCTTGGTCCAGTGAGGCATCGGCATCAATTTGACCAGCTAACACTCAGCCTAGGCTCGTGTGTCACACATCACACTGACAAAGTGAGGAACCTTGTGGTAATTTTTGATCCTACATTGTCCTTTGACCTCCACATTAGCGATATTACGAGGACTGCTTTCTTCCACCTGTGAAATATAGTGAAGATTCGTCCCAACCTGTCTATGGCTGATGCTGAGACTGTGATTCATGTGTTTGTCTCTTCTAGATTGGACTACTGCAATGTTCCATTTTCTGGTTTACCGCAGTCCAGTATTAGGGGTCTCCAATTAGTTCAAAATGCTGTTGCCAGACTTCTGACATGAAGCAGAAGGTTTGACCACATTACATCCATTTTGAAATACCTTTGTTGGCTTCCTGTCTCTGAGATCAGATTTTTAGGTTCTGTTACTGGCCTATAAAATTGTTCATGGACCACCACCTCCCTATCTGGCTGACATCAGGACTGTGAAATGAAAATTGTGAAATCTGATGAAAATTTGCAGGGGGTCGAGCCGGGGATTAGGGCCCACGGGGCCCCAGAAACCAAATTAATTTTATATCTAATGATACGTTTTCAGCATTTCCTGGGAGAAAAAAAAAAATCTCAAAAGAAGTGCATATGAAATGATCTTAGATTCACTTTTCATTTGAACTGTTGGAATAACAGAATATAAACATGGAAGTAGCACCTGGAATGATTTTCCTTTTAATTGTAAACCAAATTATGCATTAACTTAGAACAATTAAACTTAAGACTGAAAAGACTGTTAAAGCATTTCAAAAACCACAAATAAAGCTCTTAGCGCTTATATTTTTCAAATCAGGGTGAAATATCAATAACATACCTTATAGTAAAAAAAAATCACATATTGTTGTGTAAATCCACAGTGACTTTCCCATGAAAAAAGTCTACATTAATAAAAACTCATTTACATTCTTGTGTAAATCCATTCAAAGCCACAATGTCTTTTTTTCAATGAAAGAAAGTCTAGATTAATATGAGCGAAGCGGCGTGCAGCTCACTCATGGTACAGGGCGTCCTAAACAGGAAGTGCCAAAATTCAAATCCACAGTAAAACAGGAAATGTTCAAATGTCAAACACTTCCTGGATTGACAGACGAGATCCAATGGAATCTCGCTGGAACTCAGTGGCAAGCTCACACACAAACAGGAAGTGCCAAATTCTCAGTCACAGTGAAACAGGAAATGTTCAAATGTCAAACACTTTCTGGCATGGGTGGCGCTAGAGCGGAGGCCGGAGTTTCACTAGACCCTCCTGAAATCTGATTGGGCACAGATGATTGACATGTCACGGCACCATACGTCTGGTTGAAAGAGCTGCATTTTCAAATCAGTGACTCACACTGGCTGCTAGGTTCCTCCTGTCCAGTAGTTGGTGCTGTGTACCACAAAAAGTTCTAATCCACCTTAGTAGAAGAAAAATGTTTGCTTCAGATTTGAACTGAACACGTCGTTTGAACTATGGACTTCTAATCACACCAAACTTATATTGGTGAGTAAACAACTGTATTTTATGCCAGAAAAGAGGTCCAGGTTGTTAAAAGCAGCATTTCTGTTACGGTCGTGGGCCAGGATGAGTGTTATACCCAAATGAAGGAGCACTAAGGCAGACACAGGAGGTGTAACCAAGAGTTTATTGAACCAAACAAGGGACTGTGCAGTGGAGGGACAAAAGGAGGATGGACCACGAGGACTGGATGGACGAGACTAACAGGGCCAGGAACCAGGGAAGCGAGCCTGCAGAGCTGCTGGGACTGTGGGGGAAAGTGAGAGGGCAGGTGAGATAATGAAGGTGCATTTGGGCACACATCTGGAAGTGAAAATAAGTCTAAACTATGAATAGTTCATTCAGGCTTTCAGTTCAGAAGCAAAGTCTCAGTTCATTCCAGATTGCAGTTTAGATCAAAAGTGCAGTTCATTCAGGAGTCCAGTTCAGATCACAGTCTTTGTTCATTCAGGATTTTAGTTCTACACGACACACCCTAAAGGTGGGCACATGTGGCAGACTGACAAGAGTCAGATGACAGCTCCGAGTTCCAGGCTTAGATGCATGCAGCAATTTAGCACCTCACACTCTCTGGGAAACTGCACTCAGAGAACTACAGTTACATTAACGCAGTAACTTAGCGGCTGTGTGTAGATCACTCCAGACTGTCAGCAGATTAGATCATAAAGTAACTGAACGGTTCAGCCAGTGGAATAACAAGATGACTGTGCACACTGTTCCTGAACAGCGCAGAAGCGCACAAACCTAAACTACAAATTAACCATTGATGTTTACAAAACTCCACCAAGAGGAACGGACTCAGAGCAGAATACCTGCTGAACACTAAGCAGCGTGGAGATGAACGGACTCTGATAATTAACAGCTGAGTGAAGCGCCACGTGTGATTACACACCATACAGAATATGTCAAGGTTAAAGCGAGAAACAGATAAGCGTGACATGGGAAAAACCCGTATGATCCACTCTACATAACTGAAGTATGCATTAAGAGCAGGAGCTCACACTGCAGGAAAAAAAAAAACACGATTGATAACGTCATCATTAGAAACTTGTAGTAACACATGTAACACACCGAGCCTGGAAACTCTGGAGAGGAAAAAAAACACAGCAGGTTACAGACTGCGCCTGGAAGCGACAGTGAAAAAACAGATACTTTCATGGACATGGGAGTCCACAGCGGAGGAGTTAGGACAGGAGCGCGGAGACTTCAGTCCGGAAAAACTCAACAGGAAAAGTTAATGAGCTCAGAGGCTCACATCAGGAAAACAGACAAGTGACATTAGCTCCAAACGTGGCAACAGAATGCCAAACAATGAACACTGAGAAAAAAACATAAGCTCAGGTTACCGGCTGGGTGCGATGGCATGACACAGCTGGGAACCCGTGGCAACCCAGTTCCAACCAAGAGGAACACAGAGGGTCTTCAGGCGGACAGCAGCAGATGTCAGCATTTGGAAGCAGTCGTAGCAAAAGATTTTGGCCCCGAACCCATGACAGGTTCGGGGTAAAATCTGGAGCGGTGATGAAACCGGATGAGCGTCAGCTGTGAGACGCCACTCTGTCAGTTCCATGCACTGTCTTGACAGATGGGGTGGGGCCCACGTGCAAACCTGACAGCCGGGAGCAGAGCCCTGACGTAACACACAGTGGAGACACCCAGCCACTTCACCCAGCAGCTCCACCTCAGCTTCACCTGAAAACATAAAGAGACAAAAACCAGCAGACCAGGGGCAAACCACAATAATTTCTCCTTTAATTCAGGTTGTCTTATATCCACATGTTTAAGCTAACAGGTGGTTCATGCTCTGTTGGCTTATTAGTGCAGCGGATAAGTGAAACAATCTTTCAAATGGTGATACAAGCATCAAATTCAGCACAAATACAGCTGGAGCAAAATTAATGGAGCACCTTTAACGTTTAACCCCTGTACAAACTGAAACTAAACTTTGTTTATTCCATTTCAAATACATTTTTTTTCTAAAATGATCTTCCTTAACCCAAACTGAAAGCAAATCTCTACAACTTGATATAAATTAATTAAAAATCTAAAATCCATCTTCCTGATGAAGTGGTGTAGAGGAGGATTTTCTTAAAAAGAAGACCTGAAAGTTCGGCTACAATTTGACATAAAGTACATTTGAGATGAAAGCCTAGACTTGATGTTTTGGTGGAAGAAACTTTTGTATTTCTTCATAATTGATGTAAATAAAGTCCAAGACATATTCAGTGACTTGGAAATGTTCATGTTTCCATCCCCTGACTTGTATGAAGACAACTGGCAATAAAACTGATTATTATTTACAGGTTTTATCAAGTTTTAGAGAGTTGCTTTCATTTTGAGTTTGAGGAAGATAATTTTAGAAATTTTTATTCTTTATTTTTTTTTGTATTTCTTGTATTTAAAATGGCATAACAAATTTAAATGTGTGAAATTCAAGTGTTCTAATACTTTGGAGGGCACAGTATCCTAACCTTATGATGAGTGCAAAATGAGTGTGGTATTATTACTCTTTTGTTTAAGAATGTTTAATTTTCACTGTTGCTGCACTTGTGTCAATCATAGTCATATCGTATATCATACTGATATGAAAATTCAGTAACGTATGAGGTCTGTTAGAAAAGTATCCGACCTTTTATTTTTTTCAAAAACCATATGGATTTGAATCACGTGTGATTGCATCAGTCAAGCTTGAACCTTTGTGCGCATGCATGAGTTTTTCACGCCTGTCGGTTGCGTCATTCGCCTGTGAGCAGGCTTTGTGTGAGCACTGGTCCACCCCTCTCATCGTTTTTTTATTGCGAATAAATGTCTGAACGATTTGGAGCTTTGCTGCATCAATTTTTTTCCAGAAACTGTGAGAGACCTCCAGGTGGACACCGTTCGGAAAATTAATATGGCTTTCAGGGACGATTTTATGGGGATTACACAGATTAAGGAGTGCTCCAGACGGTTTAAAGACCGCCCACAACTGCTGAGAGCACGCTGCACTCCGAGCGCCGATCCACAGGCTCCAACCCCGCTGGAACAACCAGATCATTTCCAACGTGAAGGCTTTGTTGATCCGGGACGTCGTCTGACTTTCACAAAAAAGGCAGAAGGCGTGGACATCAGCACTTTTTCGGCACGTTCCACTGTTACAGGAGTTTTTTTCATGGAAAGAAAAGCAGAGGGACGTGCCACGGAGCCGTTCATTACGCGGCACAAAACCACCTCCGTGTTGGTCTCACAGGACGGCTTTCAGATGGATTTCAGACAGCTGTCGGTTGTTTTTCAGTCGTGTGATTATCCGAGAAATTGAGCATGAGCTGGACATGCCCCAACATGTCCTGTGAGGCTTCATCATGGCATTGCTTTGCGCCATGCGGCTCCACCGCGACGCGCGGAACTCCTCCGCACGTCTGTCTCAAATGTGCAGAAAAAGTGCTGATGTCCACGTCTTTTCACAATTCCTGTGCTAGTCAGACGACATACCGGATCAAGACAGTGTCCAATTTAGAAATGAAAGGCACATTCCACTGTTACAGGAGTTTTTGTCATGGAAAGAGGAGCGGAGTTCCGCGCGTCGCGGTGGAGCTGCATGGTGCAAAGCAACGCCGTGATGAAGCCTCACAGGACATGTTGGGGCATGTCCAGCTCATGCTCAGTTTCTCGGATAATCACACGACTGAAAAGCAACCGACAGCTGTCTGAAATCCACATGAAAGTCGTCCTGTGAGACCAACACGGAGGTGGTTTTGTGCCGCGTAATGAACGGCTCCGTGGCGCGTCCCTCTGCTTTTCTTTCCATGAAAAAAAATCCTGTAACAGTGGCACGTGCCGAAAAAGTGCTGATGTCCACGCCTTCTGCCTTTTTGTGAAAGTCAGACAACGTCCCGGATCAACAAAGCCTTCATGTTGGAAATGATCTGGTTGTTCCAGCGGGGTTTGAGCCTGTTGATCGGCGCTCGGAGCGCAGCACGCTCTCAGCAGTTGTGGGCGGTCTTTAAACCATCTGGATCACTCCTTAATCTGTGTAATCCCCATAAAATCGTCCCTGAAAGCCATGTTAATTTTCCGAATGGTGTCCACCTGGAGGTCTCTCACAGTTTCTCGAAAAAAATTGATGCAGCAAAGCTCCAAATCGTTCAGACATTTATTCGCAATAAAAAAATGACGAGAGGGATGGACCAGTGCTCACACAAAGCCTGCTCACAGGCGAATGACGCAACCGACAGGCGTGAAAAAACTCACGCATGCGCACGAAGGTTCAAGCTTGGCTGATGCAATCACACGTGATTGAAATCCATATGGTTTTTGAAAAAAATAAAAAGGTCGGATATTTTTCTCACAGACCTCGTATATCTTCTATTATACATTCCACATCTAAGGTGGAACTCTACTAGTGTTTACTAAGGTACACCAAAATATCTTTAAAGAGAGAGAGAGTAGAGCCACATAGGTGCCTTGTCTTGAGAACCAGAGATGGTAGGTTGAAAAGCTTTTTTATCCCATGGGAACTCTCCTTACCCACCTAAGCGGCTCAAGAATATGGACAGCATGTATATAAGTGACATTTCCATGACAATTTATATGACAATATTGAAATATGATAATTTGGCCATATTGTACAGCCCTACTGTCGACTAGCTGAAAACTTTGAATATTAATTTACAGCTACATTAAAAAAAAATGCTTAAAGTCACAGGGGGTTAAGGGGGCTGTAAAAAAAGAAAAATGCTTAAAAAGGTGGGGAGTATGGGGGGCAGAGCCCGTCCAGAAGCTGAAAAGTTTTAGTCATGCTCATGCTCCCAAGAACCATTCTACTGAAAAAAGTCTGAAGAACCTAAAGGACATGGTTAGATGGTGAGGAGCTTTTGCAGGCATGTGAGAGGCAAATAAAAAAAATGCTTGAAGGGGGCGGGGGGGTGGTCTGAACACTGAAAGGTTTTTGATATGCTAATGCTTCCTGAAGCATTTACTCAAAATAAAAACTGAAGGACCTAAATGACATGGTGAGGTGCTGACGAGCTTCACTCATTCATGTCCACGACATATGCATATTAATAAAAAGTCACATAATCTTGTCTAAAATCCTCTTTGAACAACACAATGTTTATTTTCCAGCAAGAGAAAAATTATTCTTGTGTTTCTTGATGGCACAGTTCACTTTTTGTGTTTATCTTTCAGATGTGTTCATG